>NC_142616.1:35752447-35997447 GCF_059453375.1 Lepisosteus platostomus | reverse complement strand
CGACTCTTGGATCCTGAATTCGATTTCGGCCTAGGGCGATTTCTGTGAAGAGTCTGAATGTTCTTCCCGCGTTCTAGCGAGTTCATTCCGTATGCTTAAGTTTCTTCCCAGTTCAAATGCGTACATTCAAGCTTAACTGACCTATCTAAATTATACCACGTATCTGTAACCTGCGATGGACTGATGTCCAGTCCTACAGTACATACTGTACAGTACTTGCTGCCTTGCGCCTATGGTATATTGTGTTAGGCTTCGACATTAACAAGACCCTGTACTGGATGAAAGATGCTCACCAGCAATCCAATAAGACATTATATTACTCTGGAAAGCATCTTCGTAGTAGTATTTTAATCGTAGCAGACGCACTTGTCCTGTGACGTTCAGTTTTACATAACGTGACGGGAGAAAAGGAAACAACGGGTATGATTACAATTGACGGTAGTATCATAAGTACATACAAAAAAATAGGATTGCAAACGCAACAAAGGTATAGCACAAAATAATAAACAGATGTTCCTATAAATTTACAAGCATACACAGGGCAGTGCAGATATAAAACAATAAGTAGACAACCATTTGGTATGTGTTGTGTGTTACCCTTCAAATGATGAAGTGCGAAAAGTGAATTATAAACTTGAGAATTAAATACTTTGAGTGCAATGTAAGTTCATCATTTGATTACGAACTAGTTTAGTGCTGAGAAATCACAGGTGCTTTCTAATAATAATAATAATGATAATAATAATAATTAATTATTATTATTATTATTATTATTATTAATTCCTTATATAGCACTTTTCTGGACACTCCACTCAAAGCTCTTGACAGGTAATGGGGACTCCCCTCTTCCACCACCAATGTGCAGCATCTACCTGGATGATGTGAGGGCAGCCACAGTGCACCAGTATGCGTACCACACATCAGGAGAACAGAGCGATGAAGCCAGTTCATAGATGGGGATTATTTGAAAGGACACGATTGGAAAAGACAATGGGAAATTGAACACCACCTACTCTTTTCGAGAAAATTTGGATTTTTAATGACCCCAGAGAGTCAGGACATCAGTTTAACATCTCACCCTAAGGATGGCACTTTTTACAGTATAGTGCTTCTGTCACTATACAGGGGGATTAGGAACCACTCAGACCCCAGGGTGAGCGCCCTCTACTGGCCCCACTAACACCCCTTCCAGCAACCTTAGTTTTCCCAGGAGGTCTCCCATCCAGGTACTGACCAGGCTCACACCTGCTGAGCTGAGGGTTGCCAGTTGTGAGTTGTAGGATGATATAGCTGCGGGCATGCTTAAAGGTGCTTGAGGCCTGAGCACTCATGATGTTCGGGTGTAGGTCCACCATTGAGCCCTTTCATTCCGCGACTGATCAACTCAAAGGACAATGAAAGGGCTCAGAATGTGGGACAATGGAGGGAGAAACAGGCAGAAAGGCAGGAGCACAGACGGCAAGAGAGAGTGTACAGGGAGAGATTAGAGACAGACAGGTCGTCCAGTGGATAGAAGCTGCACTAGGTGAGAGCAAGGGTTTCAAACTGGACAGGGTTAAGAGTAAAGGAATGCCATGTGTAATGCAAGGAAGAGAAAAGACAAGGTGAGCAGCAGAGTTCAGGAACAGAGTGGACAATTCTGGATGGAATGGATAGCATTTGCAGGAAGACCAGTCATGAGACAGACAAAATAACAATAACTTAGCTGGTAGTTGTATAGAACAGCTGGCAAAAAGCAGGGAAAAAGGGAAGATCATTTGAGTATGGCAGATGTAGAGAGAGCAACAGAGGTCCCAGGACAGACCCTAGAGGGATACCCATAGAGTATGGAAGATAGAAAAGCCTCATCATGATACCTAATATGTGTGAGCAGTGCTAGAAATCACCAGATCAGAAAAGGCTGACACATGAATGGAGTGATCCATAGTTTTAAAGGCAGGAGAGAGATCAAGAAGGATAACATGAAGGACCAGCACAAGAAAAGTGAATCTGGACTAGTGACATAGTGATAGACTAGCGTACACTTATGAAAAACGTGAATTTAAAATCTTGATAAATAAAATTTTAGAAGGTCACTGAGGTCATAAAGAACCGCAATACAAGAATGCATCACTTAGTTCCACAGCCTCAAAAGTTGAAAATCATATCTTGAATTTCTTATTTTTTAAATGTGTGTGGAATATTTTTGCTGCTTCAAGGATGACTGGAGATAATCACAACTTAGATTCAGGTGATGTGAATGAAACCATATGGATTTGTGAGGTTGATTGTTGGCAGTGAACCCTTATGAATTTTAAAGTACATTTACTTAATGCAGTAGTAGCCCTGTTTAAATTGTTGATCACAGTCTATCTGACCTTCTAGTAGGCATCTACCATATGATTTACATAACATGACAATGCTTGAAATATGGGACAATTACATCCAGTTTTGGTAGATTGTTAGATGTTGCACTGAACTTTCAAACAAGGTTCTTCATCTGTCAAGTTTAGTTTTATTAGATTTTCCTTTTTGTTGCTTAACCATCTACAATTTCTCACAAATTAATGGCTATGTAAGACCTGGAAAATAAGTGTGCATAAGCATATATTTTCAAGTAGCTTCAACAAATCCTGACATTATTCTTATTATGCAGAGGGTATCAGCCTGTTATATCAAACATTCTTTCTGCACAGCAATTTCTTTTTGTTAAACAGAAACATATAAAGAGCACAAAACTGGGGATGCAGTATTAGTCTTTCTATGAATGAGTGTTTTAATTTCTGGAGTAGGCAAGAAATTATCTTTAAAAAGTGGCTATATTCTTTTAGAATGTTATTAGTAAAGAGATATTCAAGTATGAAACAACTGTCTCACCAGAAACAGACTTATTTTTAATTAATTCAGAATCAGTGGCTTCAGATCAAGCTAAAATAAAATAAAAGAGGACAGAGACAACTTCTGTTACTGTCACTAGAAACAATGAATGTTAACGCAAACACTTTTCTCCACCTCCTAACTTGATGTCATGAAAAAGCAGACTATTATGTCAGATATGATCACAATATTGTCAATAGTCTGTACTGCCTTAACCATGGACCAAGATGGCTTATTTGCTTATTCGCTTGTAGAAAATTGTAAAACTTGCTTAACAGTAAAGCTAATATTCTTACATTCCCATTATAACATAAATTTTCCATGTAGTATTCATGATATGATTGATTATGAATTAAAAAAAAAATTTTGTGTTTCTAATAAGTTAATGACGTACAGTACCATCTGTAATCTCACTTTTAAACAATATAAAATAACTCTCTTATCTCCTATAGCACTGCTGTACTGTTTTCTTTGTTGGTGATGTTTGTCTGTTTTTGCTACAGTATATTGCTGTGTTGGACCCTGCCGGAAAACAAATGTAATAATATGTTTATAATAAAGCTTGAAATGGAATCTACATACTGTACTTCTACCTAGTGTTACCTCCTGTTGGATGACAGCAGAGGTTTAAGACTGATATCAAACACAGTCTACAGCTCAGGCCTCCAGCAGCCATTACCTGGATAGTATTACAGATCTTAATCAGTAGTTTTCTGATGGTTACCTACAAAACCTGTTCGATTATGGCTCTTGTGGCCCAGGGTTGGAGACCTCAGCCTTACATCCTGATGGTTTTAGGGATTTTGACATATTGCCCATGGTTAAGAGCTATTTCAGTTAAGTACTATACAGTATAACTGTTAATATTTCCAAATAGTCTCTGTGATCACTCTTGTCAAAAGGAACCCTTGCACCACAGTCCATTCAGGAAAGCATTCAGTTACATTAATACCTTTTCTATCTACAGTTCTTCCTTTACATTTCAGAGACTACCAGCATGCCTGCATTATTTCTGCTATAGTACACCGTAATGCTAGAAATCCAGCTCACATCCTATTCTATCACATTGTTCTTGAAATTAGTTTTTTTTGCTTTTGCTTTGGTGGCACTGGCTACTCTCTGAATTGTTACGATTCTGAACATGTTAGCCTCTATTTCCTGTTATCCCTCCTGGTGCCACACTAACAGGTGCATTGCTCTCAGAACACACTCACATACCAACATCATGCAATATTTAGAATATTCTGAAACCATATCTCTATTCTTTTTGTCCACAATCACAGTTTTTGGCAAATGTCAAAGATCCAGATTGATTCCCATGCTAGAGGTAGGATTACACGGTGTCATACCATACTGATTTAGAGAGATTTTCTTTTCTTTGTAAAAGCACCTTTGGCATTTCTGTTGGAATATTTATGCTTGGTTCGTTAAATAAATGCATGGAAGTGAATTGACTTTTTTTTCCCTTCCCAACGAATCTTTGCCTTGGCGTTGTGCCTGCTGATTTTATTGTCTAACATCCTACAGCCTAAATCAGGTTATGCCTTTTCTGAATTAATGCTCTGCCAATGAACGCATAAAACATCTGGTTTTGGATATGTGTAGCAGTACAAACAAACAAACATTACTTAAAAATATTGAGCCACCTTAAAAAAGAAACTGATGATTCTCCCTTTTTAATATGCAAACATATTTTGTGGTTGAACGTTATTCACCTAATTTACAACATTTGTTGTTGATGACCAGGTGACATCACTAAAAACAATGCTTTCCACTTAGTGAAAATTATTGACCTGCATAAGAAGATTTATACATTATAGCAGTTAGTATGCTGACCTTTAAGTACAGGTTTTGTGTAATAAGGTGTTTTACACAGTGAAAAGGTGATTTAAGAAAAGATACAGAGTGGTAACAATTCATAAGCACCAACAAGATTGCATGCCCTGCATCGTGCCAAGTCTTAAAATGAGAATCTATTCTTGTACTGTGTGTAAGAGATACTCCTGCCCATCCAGCATCCTGTGCTGTGTTCTTGTTACTGGCCTGGCTGGTTTACGTGCTATCAACTTAACTCTCCCACTTCCATTTTAGTACCATAGATTTGGAACATTCAAACCTTTGAAGGTTTTTAAGTGAACAAAAGGTTCCCAGGTAACTTTAATGAACAGTAAGGACAGCAGGAAGAAAGATTTCTAATCCACTGGTGTTCTGGGTTCAATCCCAGACTGAAATCTACTACATGAGAGCTAGCCAGAAGCTAGTGACAGAAACCAGTGATATAAATACACTATATTTTAACTGTACCACTGAGTGCTGGTGAACATGGGTATCAGTATATTATCTGTCCTTACATCAGCCATTATGAAGCATGTTTTCATTGATTGCCACTATATGTCTACACATATCCAACAACATCTTCAAAAAATCTTTATGACTTTTTACTTAAGACTAAGACTCCTATTTGTAAACAGTAGGTGTATTATTGACGTAAAAGATTCCACAATCATAGTATGAAATATTTTCTTCACTATGTTACACGTAAGAAAAAATGGATTCAAGCTCTACCTTCAAACTTTTCTTATAGGATGTAACATTACCTCTCACTGGGATTAACGGATATGAATAGGATGCAATAATTTTTTTAACTGTCTTAAGCCAAGATCTTTAGGGGAAATAATTTTAAAAGGTCTAGCTACATTGAAATTAAAGTAGACTAAATTTTTGTGTTGTTACAATTCTTAAGGCAGAAAGAGAGGATACATTATGTTGCATTTTGATCATGAGCAATTAAAAAATATAAATTTAATAATAAGTGTTTTATTTTTATTATTTGGTTCACTATTTGCACATTTGCTCTTGCTCTGAATAATTCACTGTTACTCGCATGGCTTTGCCAAATTACCAATCTAGAAAGTAGTTAAAATAGTTTAAAACTTACCAGAACACACGCAATAATACCCATCCATCTATTTTCTAACCACGTTTTTCCAATACAGGGTCTCGGGGGAGCTGGAGCCTATCCCAGAAAGCAGAAAGTGCAAGGCAGGATACACCCTGGACAGGATGCCAGTCCATCGCAGGGCACACAGATACAAACACACACACTCACACCAAGGCCAATTTTCTCAGAAGCCAATTAACCTACCAGTTAACTGGACTTCGGGATGAAAACAGAGCACCAGGACATCCACTTGAACACAGGGACAACATACAAATTCCATGCAGGCAGCACCCCAGGAACTGAACCCAGAGCCCTGGCACTGTGAGGCAGCAATACTAACCACTGTGCCAACGTGCCACCCACGCAATAAGACATACGACAAAAAAAGTGAAAAAGCGGACATGCTAATTACAGAACTATTCTTTGAACGTAAAGAACTGGTATCTGTCATGCATTTCACTCCTGTTTCATTTTAACTTACGTTCCATGAAAATATTAATCTTCATCATTCTCCCTTCTTAGCAAGTAACTATTCATATAATTATTTATATAACCCCATTATTGTTGTCTAAAGGCAAAAAACGAAACACTTAAATCCCCACAAATGCTTAGAATCCGTAAGATAAATCAGAAGAGATCTACACTGACTAAAGGCCTTTATTCTTGCTGACACACTTTTCAATTTTGTGTAACAATAACATCCAACCCATGCATGCTTCTTGGCAATTAATCAGTGAGATCATTACCCAAGGCTTTTTACTGTTATGGTTATTTATAGCCAACAATAGCCTAAGGATGAACAACAAAACATCACTCAAGTTATATATAATATAATATATAATAAGTCCTTCTGTGCTTTGAAACAGAAAATACAGATTCCTAATGTAACAAGCAAATATTAATGTTCAAAGCACAAGCACTTAAAAGTTTAAGTAACTCTTAAATTGGTATCCTGATTAGGTTTGCATCACTTCCCAATTTTTTTGTTTGCATTTTTATGCAAAAACAATTAATAAAGGACAAAGCAGATGTTAGGTTAGCAAAATGGTAAGTTTATAAATAAGGTTTACAGTCCACCACTCTACTGAGGTAAGAACGGTGACCTTGACTTCCACTGAGGCTTAAGATTCCGTTAGAAAGAACCATGAAGAGATACACATTCTATCAACTATGATCTTCCACAAAACGTCTAGCTGCGAAAGAATCAAAGCGTACTCGTTATGATTAAAGACCAATACACTGTACTGTTGAGTATACTGACTAGTGACAGTATTTCATTAGGCATAGCCACAACTAGGAAGAAATGTATTATATCTTATAATTTATCTAAATCATTTTAAAGCTAACGGAATTCAATAAAATAATTAAAGCTGGATAATTAATGAAACAATAATCTTCCAGCTATGGCAGTAATGAACAGTTCCCTTCAGGGTATCTTCCCATCTCAGACTCATTTCAAATTATATCCTTAATGTACTCACCATTGTGTAACTGATCACCCTGCTTTGTTTTCGAAATTAATTTATTGTACTTTGTGATTGCTACTCATTCATACCTAGTTTCCTACAACACACTTTTTCCTTGACATCATTGCAATGACAAGGCTTCTCCCCCCTTCAGCATTGACAAAGCACGTACTGATGTACAGATAAATAATATTCCAGCAGGGAGGGAAGGTGGCTGTGGGGACCAGGAACTTTGCTCACTAAGGTAATCAATGAGCTGTAATGGATAACTGACAATGCTGTGATGCAAATACTTCCCACTCTAGTCCATGTGACCCCCTGCATTCCACACGTTCACAAATAACCATTGTAGGAAACGGGATCAGGCCATTATTAAAGGTGGGTTTTGATCAAACATGGCAGAATGTGACTACAAGACTCTGTGCAATGGAGTTTAATTAAAGCAATCTCAATCAAAAAACATGCTTGGGAATTTGGGTTTTGTGCTTGATCTTGATAATTCAGGGTACCTTGGGAAGACATTCTGTGACATTTTGATATGGGATGAGAGTGAAAAGGTCTTTTCCCATCAGTTTAACCTGGAAGGTGAAGCCTGGGTCTGAAAGCAACAAAATTTGTAAGAAATCTCCTGCGAATAATTAGCAAATGACTTGTTGGGATACTTTGCTTTAGGTATTTAGATTTAGACAATTAGTTTAGAATTGAAAGCCGATATCGTTCAAAATGTCAGACAATGGGTTACAACCATGCTGTGCATGATTTATGTCTTTCAGGAACATTTTGATGCAAATTTTAAATATAGTTGAATTGTAATGCATCAGCTAAATCAAGAGTTGGAGGATTTGATGCTATTATTTGCTTCTTCACATTCTGACACTCACACTGGGATGTTTTAGAAATAGGAAAACATGCATTTGTGCAGGAGAACTGTAAAATGGTTTGTCGCATAAGCCATGTTACATCACTGATTGCGGTTGCCTGCCCTCTGACTCTTGCATTCTGACAGAGGAATTGCCTGCAGGAACCAAAGGCCTGATTGTCAGAGTCAGTGACCACGTTGGTCTTGTAATGTAAGATCACACACCTGCAGAAATGCTTATTTGTATGAATATCATATAAGAAATTTCAAAGTGAGTATAAAACCCTAAATTAATCTAAGTGTTAATACTGCATTTATACTTGGAAACGTTCAGATAAGTACTATAAGAACATATTTGCTGTCTAATTAGCATGCATTGTATGGTACTTTTCCCTCTCACATGAATGACAAATAGTGTACAGTGACAGAGTTGTTTTCAGACAGTTTTCAGGAACACATTGTGTAATATTATTTCAAAATAGTATACCACCATTATTAGGTATACATTGTACCCAAGAACGGTATAATCACAAAGACAATTGAATGGAGATGAACATTTCTATATTTATGGTATCCACTACTTGCTTCGCTTTGAGCAATCGATTCTGTTTTGGAAAGATTGAAACAAGTGAAAAAGAAGTGAATATAATTGTTGTGTTCTTCTCTTTGCATCTTACTTGGAGCCATGTTTGAGTTTGTAAAAATATGTTGTGTAAGACGGCGCAGTGGTTAGGGTTCAGTTCCAGTCCTGGGGTGCTATCTGCGTGGAGTTTGTATCTTCTCCCTGTGTTTATGCGAGTTTCCTCCAGGTGCTCTGGTTTCCTCCTAAAAACCAAAGAAATACTGGTAGGTTAATTGGCTTCTGGGAAAACTGGCCCTGGTACGAGTGTGTGTCTGTGGCGACCTGTCCATGATGTATCCTGCCTTGTGCCTTTTGCTCGCCGGGCTCCCCTGCAACCCTGAATTGGAAGGATGGGTTAGAAAATGGATGGATGTTGTGCAAAAATGGTGTGGGTTATCTGTAAAATCCTTTTTATTGGCACTGCAATTCTGGAACTAGAGGCAAGACAAAGAAGTAGTGAAGGGTCAGAACAAGAAATGCATGGAGAAGAAAGCAACCAATGTGGCAGTATTGGACGAGAAAGAGACAGAACAGACAAGAAGCTGAACACAAAGCAAGAAGAACTGATCAATGCCAGACCAAAGAATCGTGGATTTGGCAGGTGCAACATGGATGCAACCAGCTTTCTGAATTTAAGGAGGAAACTTAGGCAGGCCTTCAACCAGCAGTGGTTTAGTTACTTGCATCTTAACAAAATAAATAAGAAAGAAATGAGTGTGCATATACAAATTTACTCTTTCACTCCAGTGCATGGTGAGTTGTATAGGTTGAACATTAGATAGAAATACTACATTAAACAAGAATTGATTCCAGTTTTGAAAGGGCAGTGCACATGTCAGTCTTGAAAACACTGCAGGTTCCCCGAGTCAAGAAAGATAACAAGTGTGTCTAGATTTGCCGTGGAACATACACACAGCTGTCACTGATCTGAAGCCTAAGTATAGATCCATAACTTGTATTCATCAATCACTAATAGCATCTCTCTGAAGTAATTTAGGCTTTTAAAGAACATGTCTGTTAAAATATAATAAAGTGGCACCAGGCAGCAGTTATTTTTCTGCTTGTTAAGGGATTTTTACCCCTACTTTGAATTTGATCGTATATTAAAAATGTCTCCAAGAGCTGTTTTATAGGTTTTCACTCGTGTGATAAATTTATGCCTTAATAATTATTTTTCATGTGATATTGATTGAATCTGTAAATAAAGCCAGGGCTGGCTTATTATGGCTCTGAGCTTCATTTTCTGGAAATAACTCCCAGTGGTGCTTAAAAGTTTCAAGGCAGTAGGCATCTACTTTTCTTTCAACTCATCTTCACTATTGTCTCAAGAAGCCTACAGTTTAAAGGAGCAGTTCATGGTGTCTGAATAGTTTATTTCTTTCTTGTCACATGTTTTACAAGGCAATTTGTACTCTGCACCAGACATTCTACAGTGTATATAACTATTATTAGGAAGCTGTTTATTCCTAGCAAGGCCTGAGGAAATCGGAAACATATTTTGGAATCAAAAGACAAACTACACCCTGTTTAGTTTCCCAGTACACTGGCACACTCAAGCATCACAGAGGTAAATTACAGACAACTGTCAACCTATCGAGCATTTCTTTGAAAGGCGGGAGGTAACCAGAGCACCTGGAGAAAACTGGGAGAACATACAAACCCCACATAGCGTGTGACCCAGGCTAGAATCAAACCCAGAGCCCAAGAGCTGTGAGGCAACAGTGCAGACTGCCATGGCAATGTGCCACCCATTAAAAGCAGATATTTCTGCTAATGACAGCTTTTTAAGTGTTCCAATGACTTCCAAACAAACTACTCAAAGACAAAATTAAAGACACATTCGAAAAAGAAAGGCAATGGTGTAGGGGGGACATTTTGCCATACAAAACAAGACTTTACCAAAAAGGTATCTTTAGGGAAGAAAAATATTGTAAACAGAATACGTAGAATGAGCAATAGTGTTAGTTTAAAAAGCATCATGGAAATTATGTGTAACACATTAATCTATTCACTTATGAAGAAATGAATGATCAGAAACAGCTAGTTATACTCATATTAGAACTTCAATTAATAATAGGAGTTATGGAAAATATAACTACAGTAGAAGGAAATTCCAATTGATTGATTCCAAGTGATTTACTGACACTACAGTTTATTATGATATTGATCACTGTTGAACAACCTTTGTTTGATATTGACAACTGTTTAACTAACCTTCTGTCCTACTGTCCATCAAATGCTTTTGTTGTTTTAAACTAAAAAATAAAGAAATGAACAACTATACTATTTACCCCAACATTACACTTTAAAATACTTTCCTCAAATAAACTGTGCAAGAATATACCACTGATTTTAAAGCACTTTATACATTACTGATATCTGAAAATAAGAGCATAACAATTATTACTAATTAGAGGAGACTGTTCAGTTACATAAGCTTGTATAGCTATATAAGCTTATATACTGTAACTTATTTGGTTGCTGATAGCTTATTGATCCAAGGATCTTATCCATCTGTTTCTTGAAGAATGCCAAGAAATCTCTATTATCAACATGAATTGGCGGTTTACTCCAGAGTGAAATATTCTTTTAAGACATCACCCATTTCCATTTCTTGTGATAGTAATAACTTTCCATTATTATACATTAAATTTCAACAAATATTTAGCCAAATATTTAACACATTTAAATTAGCCTCCATTTAATTTTTCTTCTCTCTTGAAGAGTATTTCTCTTGAAAAGATTTCTATTAACCTTTTTTTTGCTTGTGCTTGCAATTCATTAAATTCCTTCTTGACCTGTATCATGTTATTTTTAAATCATTTTATAAAGTAGTTTCTTTCTCCTTATATTTTTCTTAATTGATTCATGATAGCATCTGTACTACTATTTTTTTCACCTTTGAATTAAGCATTCTTGTATTAAATGTGTTCTGTGTTTTAAGCAGAATCTCTCTGAACTATTGCCAGCTAATCTACACCAATTCCATGTCTATCCTTTCACATTTCTCTCAAACTCTTTCCCACTCCTTCCAAGTCTGCTTTCCTGAAACTTCTGATTCCGATTTAAAGCACACCACATTATGATCACGGTTCCCTAATGGTTCTCTGAACTGTCTTTTCAATTTTCCTTAAGGGCTTCCCAAAGTTATGTGAAATCCCTCATAAAAAACACTTCTGTATCCCCCAAAATGATCATGGGTTCAATCCTGGGTCACGTCATTAACCAAGATACACCTAGTAATGGTGCCAAGCCAATTCAATGAATTCAACAAAGTTTGCAAAAACAAATACTGTGAAATGAAATGGATCTAAAACTGACATGCTAGATAATACTTTATTTCAGAACATATTGGAAGTCTTTCTTAATAAAAAAAATAGAAACTACGCTCAACAAGAGGGCCTGATAATTTATGCTGGCATCCTTTATTGTATACTTGTCAGAAAGCACTTCTGCATTAGATGGATGAATTAAGCAATATTTGTACATGTAACTGCAGCCAGTCCTTGGATGAAAGACTCTCTTTGTTACATCCTTGAGCTATACTAAGCTATGAGCTGGGCCTTTATGTCCCATGAAGAAAACTATCAGACAGGGTTATGCAGGTCCAGTCCTGGGAGGCCACGTTGGTTTCAGGATTTCATTCTACAGTATGTGAGCTCTTAACAACCTAATTAAACTAATTATTGATTTAACTCAGGTATGGGGAAATCCAGTCCTTGAGTGACACAGGCTTCTGTTCTATTTTCATTACTACATTGATCTTAATTACTTAGATGAAATCAATACTTAGATAAGAATAGGCTTTAATCAGTTGTTAATGGAAATACACCTAGAAAACATGCAGGACTCTCTCTCTGTTGGACTGGAGTCACCCATTTCTGGTTTGACATTTTTTTCCAGTTCTCTATATGTAGGCAATATGAAGAAATCTTGCTGGATTATGGGACCCCTAGAATTACTGCTTATTACTGAATTTCCCACTAAATACTGTTCACAAGGGAAGACGACTTATTTTTCAAGCTGGTTCCATTGCACATCCACAGCAATTCACAGCAATGGATGTCTATGTAATAAAATTATGCTGGCTGATTGCCAAGCTAAAATGCAACTCAATGTTTTCATCAAACTGAAGTTCCAGCCTTAAAGAGCTTTCTTACTCCTGCCAAACAGTTGTAGAATCAATGGTACGAGGTCTGGGCTGTAAGGATCCAAGCTTCTCCACACTATCATATAACTTTATGTGTGGGAGAGTGTTGCCAAGTTGCAGAATGGTGTAAAGTGACAGGGCAGGAATGGGTCAGGGTTGAAACAATGTCATAATTTATCACAGCATCCACAATCTAATGAAATGGTTGAAGAAGAATGCAAAGATGCTAAAGGGATTGCCCATCCATTTTTAACAACTATTATTAATCTATTAATCTATAATATACAAACTATTATTATTAATCATGGAGAGCTAGAGCCTAACACAGCAGTCAACACATACACGCAAGGCATAAATTAAAGACACCAAATTACAAAGAGAGCATGTGTTTGGGTGGTAGAGGGAAACCAGAACACCCAGAGAAAACCCACATGGGTGCAAGGAAAGCATGCAGCCTTCATATAGACAAACTATGCTATACCTGTGTCAAACTTGTGACATCACATATAAGATCATCTAGCAACACTTCTTTCTAATTCACTAATACATTTTAGTCATTGCCCATAAATTACAAGATTGAATTATACATACATAGAACATAATCTTTATGGCTTTTATGTCTGTTAAAACTGAGTAAAAGTTCTTCAAATTATTTAAGATGCTACAAAACGTTAAGGCACCAAATTTCTTAAACTTGTATAAAAAAACTAAGTAGCGCATATCTGAGTAAAACTAAAAAATAAAGAAATAACAAGTACTGATTGCAGTACCAGAGATCAGTAGTGTCTCACTTGATCTGGCTACACACTGGACAGACTCTAGTTCAGAGGAACTATGTCCTCACCTAGTGGACATTTATTGAAGTCATCCACATTTAAACCTAAGTTGAGTAAATAAAGCCTTTCAGTTGAAAGTAAAAAGCAAAACACTATAACTTGGGCACTTATGAAACCTTTAAATAAAATTATACATATTACTATTATTACCATAGGGGACATTGATAACTAAAAAACTCAATTTTGAGAAGAATACTCTTGTTTTTCATATATAGGCAAATAGTAATGTGATGGTGCCATTTAAGTATTTGCTTACTGGTCATACAAACACTTTTTAAAAATAAACTGTCACCTTTCCTATTTGTGATTATAAACTTTATTTAGGGATTACTCCTTTTTGTGGCCAAGATTATTACTCCAAAGTAAACTGAGCATCAATAGAAATGTATCACTTTATGCATGTGTGTATGATATATGGAATTTAGGTATTGATTGAATGTTTTTGATGTCATTTTAATCAAAACGTCATTAATAACTGACCACGATACACTCATTGACTTTGACTCTTGCATATGCACTACATCACCTCATTAATGAGAGAACTGATCGGGCACGGCGATGAGGTGATTTAACTTAAAGCCTGGTGAAATCAAAAAGGAAAAACTATATAAAGGAACCAACATACTCTGCATCTCAACAGAACATTGTCTTTTTCATAGTCATTGTCAATTCATAGATGGAGATTATTAGGAGGCCATGATTGGTAAGGGCCAATGGGAAATTTGGCCAGGACGCCAGGGTTACACCCCTACTCTTTTCAAGAAACGCCCCAGGATTTTTAATGACCACAGAGAGTCAGGGCCTCGGTTTTACATCTCATCCAAAGGACGGTGTACGAGTGTCACACAGGCACCCAGAATTAACAAACTGATTATTGTGTCCACAGATTAATCAATGGGGAGATCCCAGTCTTGTTGCAACAGCTTTCTTGCAAGATGAGAACGTGACAATTAAGCCATGGAAGCCTTGCTCACCAGATCTTACCTCCACTTGGTTCTATGGGAAGAGCTGAGACAACATGTGGCATCTAAAAACCAAACAGCAGTGAACAGACATGTATTTGTAAGGACTCAATGGGAGGAACGGGATAGAATTCCTTAAGACAGCAACTGCCACCTGGTGAAAAACATGCATCACAGATGTACTGCTTGTATTAATTCCAACAGTGTATACACTCTACTAGCCTGGGAGATTCTCAGTAGACCCCCTGTTGATGAACCCTGCTGATGACAAATGTAACTCAGCTTAATGGATTTACCAATGTCATGCCTGTTCAATAAAATGTTAGTGAACCTGTTACAAAAGGGATTTGATTTTTTCTGATTACAACTGTATGATTTTGTTTATGGTAAGTTTCTTTTGATGTGCTTGTACTTAATGTATCCATATCACGATTGCAGCTGCTTTATTTCTCTGTGCTACGCGTTAAAATACCGTCTAGCAAATTTTGAACTCAGAGCAATGAAAAAAAAACGTGTCTGAGTTATTGCACATGAATTAAGAAATATACGTCTCTGATCAAATATTGCAGCGCTAACAAGCTTCAGTTCCCTATAAGAGAAAAATGGAACAAAGACGGCTCCTGGTGTAAAACGTCTGTCTCGTGAACATGATTAATTAACAATGATACAGAACATTCAGTTTTAATTGGACTGTGCTTTTTAGACTACAATTGAAATTTCTGGTCTCTGAGCCCCACCTTGTGGTAAGACGAAGTTTCAATTCATGCAAACAAAAAAGTTTCCAAAAGGTTATAGAATAACAGAAGCCAGCGAATTGCTGCCTTCAGGTAGCCTTCCATAGCTATTCTACTCAGATAGTTTTAATAACATGCATATATTTATAGTTTCTCCCAGAGGAAAAAAAACGCTAAAATAAATAAAAATATAAAACTGTAACAAGCTGAAACATTTTCATGGCATTAACCTAAAACACATTAAGCACATCGATACTACATGCAAGTTTTAGAGGAGTCGAAACGAAATCTGTATCATATGAAGGCAAACATTTGGAAACTTTGCACACCATTTTAAATAATTGCGGTACTCGTAATCAAATTAAAAACACAAATAATAATTTCGGTCTTAAGTCCTTCTGTCTCACCTCACACTGATTTGCAATATAAGAACGCGTAGCCGTTTAATGTTCCTCGATGTCAAAAGCACTAGGCCTACTGTGGACGCAGCTACAGTATATTAGTTCATATAACTTTACAGCATCTGTTTAATATATATATATTATAATGTTTAAGCAATAAAAAATGAAGTAGCTTATTCTTCAACATGATCATGCTTAACATTTTAATTCAAAGCTAGATTTTAAAAGCTTTTTCATATCTTATTTGAATTCCAAACGGTTAATCAACTTACCAAGCATCTGCTGACTTCAGTAAAATGATTTCCTTCTTGAATTACTTTACCGAATATTCCCGACAGATCCACAGCTCATTGCGGAATCTTAAATCCCTTTGCGGATTGCAAACAACAGAAATGAGTTGTTTGCTATACAAATCTGAATTCGCCAACAAGCGGCTTTAAGCCTTTGCTGCTATCTAGTGGAAATCTAAAGAATTACACTACAAAAAAAAAAGTCATTTTCAAACTCGTTTAAAAGTATTTTTAAACTTACAACTTTTTAACATTACAACAGTCTTTCAGTGTATGATTGGGACCTTATTTCTTAAAAATTCTCTTCTTCTTGCTTTCTTGCTTTCTACAAAGTCAAAGTAAATCTGATTAAGTACGAGATCCCTAACCCATCCTGTACATTCCATAAAATACAATCAGAATAGAGAAATCCTATCAAGCAATGACATTTATAACAAATAAATGTTTTTGTTTACAGGAACATGTTCTGTTTTCAATTGGTACAGTGGTGCAGTGGTTGGTATTGCTGTCTCTCAGAGCTGGGGCTCTTGGTTTAATTCCAAGGCTAGGATACTATCTGCACACAGTTTGTATGTTTTCACTGTGTTTAGGTAGGTTTCCTCTGGGTGCTCCGGTATCCCCCTATAGTCCAAAGACATACTTTTAGGTTAATTGGCTTCTGGGAGAATTGGCCCTGGTGAGTGTGTCTGTGTTTGTGTTTGTCTGTCCTGTAAGGGACTGGCGTTCCACCCAATCAATTGCAACAACCTTCAGTCTCAGCGCCACATAAGGTCTAACTGGTGCTCCTAACGCCAGCTTTGACACATTATATATCAAAATAAATTAAGTGCTATTGAAACTATGCAAGTACATATTTTTTACAAGAAAATAACTATAAGAAACAGCAATCTATTTAACATGAATAAATATTGAAAGGAAAAGGAGATCAGAGTTTCTGAGTGAGCAGTGATCACATACTGAACACCATTATATATGCAATAAATGAACATTGGAACTAGTAGCTTTCATTGAGTTTCTTAGGCCTCACAATATATTTTTAGTTCACATCTTCATGACCCTGACATCTTTGTAAAAGTCTCACAAATTAGGCCACTCCACATAAGGACTTTCAATGTTGAGATATGACACAAAAGACTGCTGTAATGCTCAAAAAGAGATTGGTTTCTAATAAAAGTCATGTCTCAATAACTGTATCCAAAGAATAAACTTACAATTTTGTTTGCTCTGCACTGTTCAGAATTAAAATTCTAAAAAGTTAAATGAGTCAAATTGGTAAATGTTACACCATTGGGATAAGCCTTCAAAGAACACATTCAATTTCTTGAATTTCACAGAGCAAGGCAATCCTCGAAGTTTCTATTATGCTTCAGTCTGTGTTTAGCCTGGGATGTGTGTTGAAAACAGCTCTGGAGGCTGGTTGGATTCCACAAGCACTCAATGGATTTCTAACAGAGTCTTGATTAAACACAGTTCTAGTTTATGCTATACATTATTTTACAAGCCCCACCCCACAACCCCCACACATTTTTTGCTGAAACAAATGGTACACAACCTTTTTGTTTGAAAGGCTGGTCTTAAAACTGCAAGTCTTTTTGTACAACCCCAAACTTACTTTTAATAGTGCAGTACATGTTGTGACATTTTCTGTATCTTTGGCTCTTTGTTCAAGTTGTTATAAAGTAATCAAGTTGTTAAATAAAGCACTCTGAGTTAAACTTGAGAAAGATAAAAGGAAATTACCTTTAAACTGCAATCTCCATGTTCTGCTCTACTTACCTGTAATGAAAATAGACTGCATCTTCATTTTGGTTTGTTTCTCTGTTGTTACTTACCTTGATATCATACTCCGGGTTGACTGTTTTGTCTTGGCATGATTTATCACAAATTGTACAGTATTACATTAAAAAAATATCCTGGACAATTAATTCTTCACCTGATTGCCAAGAAGAGGAAAAGGGAACCAAATTAGTGTCACACCAATGATAACAAAATTGATGAAGGCAACTGCTGTATATAAGTGTAACACTGCCTAAATTGTCTTGAATTGCATTTTCAGTCAGAACTGCAGTGACACAATTAGTTACTCCTACAGTATATATCTCCTTGCAAAAGCTTTAAAATAAAGTCCACAAAGCTGTTTTTACCAAAACTAGTATTTACAGTGACAGCAGAAAATACAGAAGAACTGCTATGACAATCCATCCAATTTCTTTACTGCTTTATCCATTAGAGGGTTGTGGAGGAGCCAGACACTATCCTGGCAAGCAAGAGGCACAAGGCAGGATACAACCTGGACGGGATGCCAGTCCATTGCAGGGCACACACACAGACACAAACACGCACACTTTCACACCGAGGCCAATTTTCCCAGGAGCCAATTGACGTACAAACATGTCTTTGAACTGCAGGAGCAAACTGGACTACCTGGTTTAAACTCATGTGAACACAAGGAGAACATACAAACTCTATGCAGAGAGCACCCCAGGAATTAGACTCAGGGCCCCCATGCTGTGAGGCAGCAATACTGACTACAGCACCACTGTGCTGCCTGCTATAATAAATCTTGAAAGGAAAGTATCAGATGATATATTCATCCACCCAATGCCTGGGTCATGCCAAGCTGGAGCCTATCCCAGAAGCATACAAATCAAGGTAAGATTGAAAGCACAAGACTAGATAACACCATATTCCTTTAAAATGATTTTACTTGCAAAGCTTAACATCTTTCATAGCTTTAAAAATAAAATATGATCTCCAGGACTGTCTTGAAACTTACCCAGTTACTAAAATGTTTAATACTTGCCATATATGCTATTGTACTGAAAGTAGATTTGCCCCATATAATTGTGTGTTTTAATACTATGGGAGTTTTTCAAACATTGATTGACGGAAATGCATTCCGTGCAAAATGCCATTTTTTAAATACAGTTGCCAGTGGATTCTTCCTGGTATTGAGAGTCTAATGAACGGCAGCAACTTGAGAGAATACCTCTCAGTAACTGAGCAACATGAGACCTCCATATCCCAGTTCTGGTATTACAACCTTTAATTTAACTTATTCTGCTCTCTCTGGGATCAAAACTCCATTTTCCACTGCTGCTTACCAGCACCTGTTATGATACATTGCTACCCGGTAGACATATAATATTTCTGTAGCTTTATTTAATGGGTAACGTGGCTCTGTTTAATGCATTGTTGTGGCAGTTTTGATCAAGTGGCTCTGTCTAAATGAACTGGCAATTGTTTTAAAGCTATGACAGTTTGGCTCCAGCAGTCTTTGGAGAGGAGCGCATCATACAACAACACCCGCTGTTTTCAGCAGAATGTGGGATTTTTAGAGGTCGTAGCAAATATGCGGATAGCACTGGATATTATCAGAACCATACATCATAAATTACATCCTGGTTGCACAGTCATTTCTCAGAAATTGCATGACAGAGCAAAACCAGTCTTCTTTTACAGGCTGCCTTGGGAGTTTGTGCAGAACTGTATATGTCTTTTGTACCTCCAGTCTCTACATTGTATAAATCCTATAGAAAATAAGTGTTGGTGTTATACGTGGATACCTTTATTTCTAAGGCATTGCATCAATCTTCATTGGAAACGATGCATGAAAGTGGAGATTTCAGAGCCATTATGAGATCATAATATTTTGAGATATTTCCAGTTTTATGTGTATTTTAAAGTTACTGATAAATAATACTACCACACAAAGTACTGCCTGCACAAATTCCACAATTCATTTTCAGTTTATTTCTGAAGGATAGGACCATTTTTTCTTATTCCTGTAGGCAGTAGGTTTAACATCTTCAAAATGCAGGAAAATAAAAGAGCTTCACGTGTAGTAACATTACACAGACACAAACAGGAACACTATCACTTTGTCTACTGCTTAAAAACGCCACCTACAGTACTTCTTAACCATTTAAAAATTTGGGGCTAATCTTAGATCACTTTTGATTATTCTGTGTAGTAAGAAAGCAAAAAAGCATTTTCAAAGCATTTTTGTGTATAATCCTAGATGTGTGGAACTAAAAATAATAGCAATAAAATCCCAAAAGGCATGAATTTAGAAAAATTGAGATTTTAGGTACTTGATTGGTTCAATCAAATGTGCAGACTTTGTCAGGTGCCCTTTTGGTATTTAGGTATTAATTTGATGAATTACAATTATTACAATAATCAGCCACTGACTTATTGGATATAACAGTAAAACTCTTGCTCTTTTAGGACAGAGAATTCCAAAACTTAAGAATGTTGTATTCAGTTTAAATTAGACCTTCAAATGTGCAGGGTGCAGACCAGATTTACTTATTCTGGTTCTGAGGAATCAAGATGTTTGTCTTCTGATCTTCATTCCAGGAAGTCTTATTAACTTAATCAAATATATTGTTGACTCACACAGTATAAATTACCACTGTCTTTGAATAGTGAAAAGTTTAAGTTACCTTTGCAGCTTCCAGGAATATGTTCCACAGGTCCAGAAGAGAGGATCAATCAATTGGAGAGCCCAGTCATGCAGCTTGAAAAATGTTTTGATGCTTTGATGACGCTAACCCGTTTTGCTTAATCAACTCATAGATACAGTTAATTTTGTAGAAAATTATGCCTTAATCACTTGCACTTAAACTGTCTCCCTTAATCTTTCACTGTCCCTTCCTAAAATCTCTGGCAAAGCACACTAACCAAAAGATGTTGTTCCAAAGAAAAATTGCCAAGAACTTGTAACCAAGATTACAGATAAAGGGGCTTACTTAATAAGCTTGTGTTTATTTAATATCGCTATCCTGTTTCATTACCATGTTCATGCCAGGCAGTAGGATAACCTTCAGCTGAGATTGTGATCATGATAATGGTCTGTGGAAATTAAACGCATGTTCCACCAGTTTAGAGGGTCATTCTAGTCAGACAACGAGGATAGAGATCTGTCTTATTTGCCAAATGTCAATCACACATTGTCTGCTATAGAAAGAGTTTAACACCTTTCTGTGTACTGTATATGACTCTGTTTGAAGGTTTCTAATGTTTTGGGACATTTACAGTGAGTGAAATAAGGTTCATATTTAAATGGTATAAAATAACTTAAACTAGATTTAGCCTTATGAGGGGAACAAGATTCCACAACTTTACAATGCCACATAAAAGGCAAGACCTGCTCTCTTTGCACATGAAAAGAATGAAAGAAATTATTCTTTATTTATGATGAAAGAAATTATTAAAATGACCTTATTTCCGTTCCCACACATCCAAATATACCTTTTGTTTTCAAAGAGAACTACATTACGTTTATATACAAATATATTGTTTGTTTGTGTACTTTCATTTGAAATTAGAAACATGCAGAAAGTTGCATAATCACAACTTTTGGCAATTCTGTGGAATTTTAATGGAGCAATAGTGCCTTTTCCAACTTGCTTCTGAAACTTTTGCAGTGCCTTGTTGTGAAAGAGTGAGCCGTTCAGATTCCAAGCAATCCCACAGTGGGATCTCTTTGATATGATGCTTGCTATCTGACAGGGTCAGGGAAACATGATTCTCAGTTGCCGGATTCTGCCTTGGAGTATGTCCACAGCCAATCTGTGCTTTCTCCAGAGACATTTTAAAAGATTGAAGAAATGAGGAGATGCCTGTCTGCCTGGGAGGAACTCCTCTCACAAAGTGTAGCTGCCTTGGGTAATTCTTTTGCTGAAAATGAGAACACTGAAATCAGCAAATTCATTTCAGAAACAAATGAACATAAACTGACAGCTATTGCAAAGCATCTAAGAGATTGAATTGGTCTGGAAAGCATATTCAAAGGTACTTAAATATTTCAAAAGACACTCCCACAGTCGTCTTCTTCATCCCTTTTTCCCACATTAGAAAAGTTCCACTGCATTAAATGAGAGGCCATTGACAGTTTGTGAAATATATAACTTTTTTGGTGACTCGGAACACTAAGAATGTCTATACTATAGGCTTAAAAGTGGGGCCTGCATTGCAGCTATTCCAGGCTTGAGACATGTAAGACACACCTTAACACTGCAGGTAGGGGAATATTAAAGAGAAAAAAGTGAAAACACTTACTATTCCAGCCAAATCTTTTAATTACATTAACACTCTTTTATTCTGCCATTAGTTTATGCTCACTCCAGAATTACCAATTTGTATTGCAGTGCATTGGAACAATGCTTGCTCACTTGCTGCCACGTATTGCAGCACATTTACAGTAGAATTTACTGAATTAACTATCCTTTAATAAACTAGAACAATGTTAATCACAATATTTAGGGCTGTTTATAATATGCGCTTTGATAAGCCACCTTTAATGGCTCTATATAAAATAAAGTTTAATATTATTATTGTTGATGTTGTTATTATTATTATTTAATTAACTAATAATATTATTACAAGGTCATTTGAATCTGACTCACACGTGTGACTTTTATTTAGTTGTTTTAACCATCTGACTAAATTTCATGCCACTGAGAATATAACAAAAAAAATAAATCAAGTGAAAAAATATTTAAGCAACAATATTTAAAGAGCTGTTCACTGATAGCAGACCTTAACTTAATGATGTTGGTAATTTACACTGTTTGGTGTGGTGTCAAAAATGCTTTTATAAAAATACTTCTACATTAAAGTTTATTCATTTTGATAAGCAAGGACATCAATGCAAGAAAACATTAATCACAATACATTTAGATGTATAAGCCTGAGGTTCTGTAGCTAGACCTTATTTATTGGGGAGACATTTTTCACTCTCTGTTTTTTACCCAGTATGCTCCCTTTCTAAAATACTGCGCAATTGGAGAGCCCAGTCATGCAGCTTGAAAAAGTCAATGTTTTGACGCTTTGATGACACTAACCTGTTTTGCTTAATTAACTCATAGATACAGTTAATTTGGTAGAAAAGTATGCCTTGATAAATTGCAAAGAAACTGTCTCCCTTAATCCTTCACTGTCCCTTCCTAAAATCTCTGGCCAAGCACACCAACCAAAAAATGTTGTTCAGTAGAAAAACTGCCAAGAACTTGTAACCAAGATTACTGATAAAGTATCTTACTTTATAAATGTGTGTTTAATATCGCTATCCTGTTTCCTTACCATTTTCCTGCCAGGTAGTAGGATAACCTTCAACAGTGATTGTGATCATGATAATGGTCTGTGGAAGTTAACTGTATGTTCCACTACTTTTGGTGAATCACACCACAGCTGAAATGGAAATCAAAACACACTATGGTGGCCCTGAGCCAGTCTTTATACTTTCACACACTGTCTGACTTAACAAACAGGAAGCTGGACTGTCAGCCATTCTAAGATGATATACTCATTAAATAAGGGCATTGGGATTTTGGATACCTATAGATAGGTAGAAGAAATAACCTTGATTTGGCTCCCTGTTCTTTAGCCTGAGATATGGAGTAGGCATAATTTGAAATCATACAAGATAATGGACTCCAATAAATTGGAGGAACACTGAACACAGTCCACAGTTTCCACTCAAATGCCCTTTGCTTCAGTTTCAAGACGATCTATATTCAGCAAGAGGTTAAACACTTTAGCCCTTCATCTGTCACCCACGGAAACATTAAAAAAATAATTGCCAGATTCATATTTTCCAATACTAAATTGCATAACTCTGTGGTGAACACGTTTCAGAAACCTGGTTGAACAAACAGACAAAGTAAAAATTACTTAGGCCATTATCAAAGGTGACATTCATTCAGAATTGTGCCATAAAAAGTCATAATTATAAAGCTAAATATATAAGTATCAAAAGGTTTGGAATCCAACATTATGTATGTTCTAATACATAGCAATGGTTTGTCTTTTTCTGGACTGTCAGGAGTTCTTTTGATTCTAAATGACTCTGTTGGACCAATCAGTTGTTTAATTAGCAGAAGGTAATTTGTTTTCTAGATCTCTGCTCATTGATCATTTGAAACTAAATACTGCAGGAATAAAGCTCTCAGGGACTAGGGATGCAGAAAAGCAAATCTATGCAACATGCTGCAAATGGAAATAAAAACTGAAAATATACAAATAAGTATACATTTAAATACAACAGATTTTTATTTTAATACTGCAGTCAGCATAAAGACTTACAGTACAGTATTCACATTGAGAATGTTGTGCAAAGCAGGTGGTGACTTTCCCAGAAAGTCACGATCAAGCAGGTCTTATGGACCAGGATTGACTACTCTTGGTGTACTGTATAAACATGCTCTGGCTAACTCGATATTGTTCTTAAAAATTGTTGACAGAGTTAACAATTCTTTAACAATTCTCCAACAATTCTTTCAGGAGAAGTAGACAGACCAGGACTTGAGGTCATATACAGCAAAAACTAAAATGGCAAAAACACATCAACTGAGTGACAAGGGTTTCGAAAAACAAAAGTAATAACCAGTGGCCTCTGAGTGTTTTGTTATATTATGGCTTCATGTTTCCTTGTCTCAGTATGAGACTGGCTCAGGTAAGGTTGCCAGTGATGTTTTTAATAACCCAAAGAAACAACACTAAAAGTCCCTTTAGGGTTCTCCTTTACAAGAGACAGCAATTAAAGCTTGCTCTTGAGATTCTGATAAAACCCACATAAAGACAGACTATAGCACAAAATGTAATAAAGAAATGAAACCATGGTATGCTATTTTACAGATGAGACTATAAATATAGGAATACACATGCATTAATTCTCTGGAAAGAAAAGACACAAAATGCTTTCAATGTCAAAAACAAGGAAAAAGGCCAAATAAGCGCTAGCAGTTTTGTAGAAATAATGTTGACCTGTCTCTCTGCCTTTCTCTCTTCAGTGACAAACATGTCTTGAGGAAGGAGAAGGCAGAGCTTCAGAGAAACAAAGAGGTGTTCCATTCTTGGTTACGTCAAGCTTCCTCCTGACAGGTAGGACACATTTCAGCGTGTGTCACCGGGAATTTTCAGAGCCCATCTTTATGCTTTCACACCGCCTATCTGTCAGGGTTGAAACTGAAAGCCTGCAGACTTCATGCCGCCAGGTTAATGCACTGACAGTCAATGAGCTCAGATCTCTCTCCAGCTGTTAAGGGCACAGACATTGAGGAGAGGCAAGGTTAGCTTTCTCCACAGAGGACAAGCATTAGAACTGCTAGGCCTGCACTAAAGAAGACTTCAGGACATGGGCTGCAGAAAAAACAACTCTTTCTAGTTGCAACATGCATCCCATAAGATTTCACAACCCATCATGATAAGATTACAAATATGATGAAGATAAAAATGATGGAGAAATACACAAATGTTTTAAGATGTGTTGCCCTTTTCGAAATTCAGTTTATTCTTGTAATAGCTTTTCAGCACTGTAGAGAATTGTAAATAATTAAAGTGAATCTGTCCAAACAGTGTGTTCAGAAGGTTTTCACAGTACACAACCAAATGTGTGCCACCTGTGTATATTACAGCACAGGCCATATCTTAGAGGACATTTGTTCATGTGTGTTTACAGTTGAGTCAATCCTCTGAGGAAAAGTTAATCAATTGTCCCTATAAATGTTGTTAAAATTAAAAACTTACAGTATTAGAGAACCAGACATATTCAGGAATTGACACCATGGTGACTGACAGACCGGCTGCAATTCTTGTGTATCTGTCCTTATTCATGTTGCACATGTTTTTTGTAATGCATTTTTAATCTACTCTATAGAACATTTGAAGTGCTCTCCTTCTTCTTTAGATTACCTTCAGTGTTGTTGATGTGTGAGAGCAATTATTAAAATGCCAGTTTTCTGTTGTAAATCCTGTTGAACTGAGACAGTAAGTTTAATTCTGAACTTCTAAAATCCACTTTTATTACAATTCAGAGAAGAACGCAAAGCCTGTCACATAGCTCTGCACTATGCAATGCTATATAATCTGCAAATTGATTTTTTTATTTAATCCAATTCTATTTATTTGTATGGTACAAAAAAATATTCATTCGCTTTCAGCAATACACAGTATAGCAGGCACAAGTGCTCTTTTCAGAGGCATAACAGAGCTCAATTCATGTACATGCACTGATTGCTGCTAAACAAGCTAAGTGATTTTTTAAAAAAATATTTGCTGCCAAATTTATGGTGTCATTATCATCTGTGTAAATTAACAAAGCATAGAAATTTACCACTTTGTGGAGATACCAGCATTAACTTAAGAAAGATGTCAGTTATTGTGGCTTCCAAACATTAGCTAAAAACAAGAAAGCAGAAAAGGCATCTTTCATAGTAGGAATGAGGTGGGGTCACAGACAATACCTGCCTGTATCTGTTCTTCTTCATATACACAGATTGTTGTTGTATTTGTATTCCTCTTTTCATCCCACTGCATCCCAAACATTTTAAACATAGGAGAGAGCCAACTTCATCCAGCCAGAGGATGTGAGCCTGAAGTGTTCGCACACTGTATATAAATCAAACTTTTTGTATTTGATCTATGACTAAAACATGAAGTCATTTTAACTTCCCAAGACTGAGAGTAACACTGAAATGACAGGAAATGCCTTCCTGCCTTCTGTTTTCTGGATTACCAGAAGGGTCAGAGAGTGAGGGGAATGACAATATTGATCATTGTAATGGATGTTATATCAAAAGATGTGGGTTCTGACTAGATGTAAGTTATCAATACATTATAATAAACACACTTTCCCGATTCTGTAGCATATCTGAAGTGGATTCATCAATACAATCTCATCAAAGCAACGTTAAGCAAAGTAAGGCGAAGCTGTTGTTTTACTTGACCCTGTATTGCAAGACAAAAATAGTATTACTTTTAAAAAAGGAAATTAAGTAGAGTAGATATAAGACTTAAATGTAGCCGACACTTCATTGTGAGTGTTTTCCTGTCATTTGACTTAATGTTTTTTAAACTTAAATTTCTCCCTTTTCTAGGCTCTTCAATGTTTTATTGGTTCTTCTAAATATCTGTTACAGGGGGTAAACAAAAAACAACTTCTGAAAAGACTTCACAGGTTCTTTGGACAGCAGTGGACATACAGTAAAAAGAAAATCAAAGTCTGTTTGTGAATTTGGTCTGTTAAATACTAAGACTATCATGGAGTTTTCATTTTTTTCTGCTCCCAGAATTTTTTCCAGATGCTGTACTTAATAAACAAATGAGAAATGTAGGCAGAATTGAATCAGCAACATCAAAAACTGAGAATTCCAGAAGCTTGTAATGATAAATATATTTAATAAAGCAGAAAATGCAGATAATATACACTACTGAAATAAGAATTGCTTCTATATAATAAGAATGGTGGGCACAAAATGCCATTTTTGCAGACATGAGTCAACATTAATATTTTAAGGAACAGTTTAATGTGGTTATTATGAGCTTCAGAGGACAATACTTTCTGAGCAGAGAAAGTAACATTCTGAGGATTAACAGATTTTTAAAAACTGTAGCTCATAAAGAAACCACTTCTCACCAAAAATATTTAGTTAAGTATCTTAAATAAACACCCGAGTCAATTAAAACAATTTCATTTTACATAGCTTCACCTACCTTACTATAGTCCTTTAAAGATCAGACCTTCTCTCACCATGTACAGTACCTGCCACGGGATTGTCCCTCATTTCATCATCCCGTTTATAATGCCAGCCTGTCTCACTGCCATCCAATTAATGTCACTTAACACAAAAAAATACAATTTGACATTTAGTTCCTTTTGTGTTGCTGTTATGTAGCACTACGGAGCTCAACATAATGTATGAAGATTAAAATTAATGCATTTTCAGAAACATTTTAGACATAATGAAGACAACATCCATTTTTAAAAGCAAAAGCCCGAGCTTGAGACTTACTGTACGATTTTAGCAGAACACCGCCCCATTGCATCTTTTTAAAAGCGTTTTGAAACCAAATGGTGGCGACAATGTAGACAACAACGCAGTATTCCATCCATCCAATACGAAGCATGCCCGAGTCGTATTCCCTGCACAATTACATTTTATTTTTGTATTCCCCACAAAGATTATGGAAATTAGATTTTGTTTTCCGGCTAGACCGTAATCCAAATCACATTGCAAGTATTTCAGAAAACAAAACAAAAGATGAAGGTGTCAAATACGCATAATACAAAGCGTCCCTCAGAATTTGCACACCAGTAGATTACATGAATTCGTACAAAAACGTAGCATTACCAACCGAATTACGGACAATTATGACAGAAATCCTGGAAAAAAACAATCCGGTAAAAAGAACTTTTATAAATAATACATTACCAACAAAAACAAACAAACAAAAAAAACGCTGTATTAACAAATTCCCGAATAAAAGTTGTAATTCTGATGTTGAAACGAGCTATGGAAGAGTGAAGTAGGGACCCCAAGGTCTAAAACACGAGACAAAACATTAACATGAAAATAGAAATCTATACAGCTTCTGGTGCTCGGGAAATAATTATTGAGCAATAACGCAAAGCGTTAAATTGACACACCACGACTGGTATTGCAGAGCTGTTGTGTAGTAATCACGACAGAATGGATGTTCAAACACCTTAACTCTCTTAATGTTTTGCTCTTTTACCCTACGAACTATTCACTCACTACCTTACTGGTAGATGAAAAATACGAGATTTGAAAGAGCCACAGGTTGGTAAAAGAAAAAGGAATTTGTCAGCTTTGACAATCTACAATGCTAGACGATTGTCTACGATAATTAAATGACATAAAATTTATTTCAGCCCCTGTTTTCTTATTATCGTCTACTTCTCTTCGCTCACTCATTATGCAAATATGAACAATTTATTTAAAAAAGGATCGAAGAGACCGATACATTCTAAAAGAAAATAGCCTACTGTGGTTGTGAAATAGTCAAACTGGTTGTATATATAACAATTCCGGCATTCACAATGCTCATCTCTGGTATTCAAATATACATATACATGACATTGACCGATAACTGCAGAAAAACATAGATTACTACTTCTAACTATACATTCTACATTTAAGTAGTTGTTGCAGTAGTGTAGGTAATGGCCCAATTACAATTTTAAGGTAAGTAACTTTTTTTCAAAAAGCGAAAACTGATACTCAGTGAACAAACAATAAAGAGTTCATGTTATAACATTCCTTGGTAATTTCTGTTTGTAAAACTACAGCTCTTGTTTGGTCAGTGTAAAACAATATTAGATTATTAATTTATACCCTTGGGAATAACCAGCGACAGAAGGACATTTTCGGAGAATTCTAAAACGTTTCTTCTCCCAAACATCTTTATTTAGGCATGTATTCCAATGTTAAAACTTGTACAGTATATGCATTTGCTGGAAATCTCTGGTATTTAAACCGTAGATCTAAGGTTTTTATAATGTAGAAGGCCTACATAATAGAATGTAACGTTAGAATGGAAGATAATTACTGACAGATTTTTACGGGGCACATTTATATTTAAATATATTAAAAAACTATATTTTTCACAACTATTTATTATGCAGTGATGTCTAATAATTAGGGGGGAACTGCTGTTTGCTGAAATGACATCGCAAATTGAACCAATGTTACAGAATTGTTCAAATGAGCCAAAAGAGAAACACGACGTTTATACTGCTATTGTATTTCTGATTAATTACATTTCCTTATTCCACTTAATCTCCACGATTACAGCGTTATATCATGCAAGATATTAGCGACATGCAACAAAAGAGCTCCCGGTAAAATGAGTGGATGTCTTGAAAATGAATTCACATTCTTCCAAAGACTTAACAAGTTACTTCAAGTACAAGATTTTTAAAAGGCACTTAAAATGTCTAAAACATCGCTTTCTTCATGTAGTTCCGGGGTCATTTTATATTAAAAGAAAGGGAATGAAGAGGCTGAACAGATGGCACAAGTCTACCTTAAAGAAAACTGACAGCTGTAATCAGAATAAGCACCTGCCTTTATGTTGACAAGGGCGCAAAGTACAGTAGAATCGTTGTTTTCCAGTTGCGGTTGTTAGGGTTGTTAGACTTAGTTTTTAAAGACTGGTTTTAGTATAAGAATATTCACTTAAACTTAAGGATTTATGTGCGGCATACACGGCAGAAAGTAAGTTTAGAGAGAACTTTAATTTCCAAATACATTGAGTGTAGCAAATTAATTTGCTTTTATAGAATTGCCCAAAATCAAGTAGGCCTACCTAAAGTAACCGATGTTAAATTCAAAAATACTGAAAAAAGCCATACTGTAGGTCTTATCTATCATTAGCCTATGGGTTCTGAAACAGCATATTTCACAAACAAAATAATGTAATCCGCATTTTCTTTCTATTGTATTATATTGGAAAGTGTTGCACTGCGAATTACGTTTGACTGGAATGTGAGTTCCCGGAATCTGCAAAAATCCTTACTTTATTTCTTTGTGTTAAGCATACAGCGATAAATACGTCGCCAAGGAAAATGAACACTGCAGCAAAACATTTAGATGAACCCCACGAAAGATCCGAAGACGAAAGATAAAAACAAGTAATACATGCGGTAAAGTTATAAAATATATAGCCTATAGCCTACAATTAATTTCATAAATTGTTTATTTTTTACACAAAATGTACACAAGCACTATAAGAAATTAATACACATAAATGTAAGTGCATTTTTAATGAAGGGAATTGAGACAGGATGATAGTACGCCTACTGTATATTAGAATAACTCATTGACAGAATAAAACGTATTGGGAATTATTATACCATGCTCTACTTGGTGTACTAGATAAAATGGTATTTTAATGAAAGAAAAAAAAAACTTAATGATAAAATCAAAAAGCTTATTGGGGTAGTGTGAGTTTTGCCAGTTCTAACACAATTTATTTTTTTTAATCTAAACGAGCACTATTGGTGTTCTGAACTAACGTAAAAAATAAATCATATTAGTGTAGAAAAAACTCAATATAACTCAGAAAGTCGGGGAATTAAAACTGATGGTGTGATCAATACTTGCGGCAGATTGTGAGTTGTCAGTGTCGCTCCATTCCCTTCATTAAGTGGAGTAAAAAAATACTGTAGGTAAGTCTCGGTTATATTTCAAGTCATAATAGACTAGAAAATATGTCTCTCGACAATTTCCGAACAGTTAAGCTTTCGCGAACTTATCAAAGAAAGGTAGTTAATGAAAGAAAAACTACAAAAAGATGCGATAACAGTGCAGATAAAAAAAGTCATTGCATAAAATCACATCACAATGTTTCTGAAGCGAAGTGTGTTTTCTGTCCAACACAAGGCAGTTTTCGTCAAATAGTAAAAATAAGAGGTTCGTTATTGAGCCAACGTATTAATCGTTCTTTTTTTTTGCTGAGTCATTTTAATCAAAAGGGCGTATATGTGAAATTCTTCTGCATGAACATGTGCTCCGTTACATATAGTCTTTCAGTCGAGTTTCGCAAGAAACTTTTATTCAGATATGTTTCACGATTCTATTGCAATCGAGCTTGGACGGTAGGGGGGATGAGGGATGAAATGATTTTCTATTCACAAGAGGAAGCAATGGATGTTACGCTGGTAATTTTTCCCGAATCATCACTCCAGGGCTGAAGGTTCTGGAGAGCAAACAAGGATGTGTTATGAAGGCAAATAGGGTCCGGTTGCACTGGCTGGTTTAAAGTTTTCTGAAAGGCTTCTTGCTGCAGTTGCATCAGGATCCGATTGGCTTGCTGTCTTTCAGCTTCTCTCTCCTCCGCGGTTTGTCGTCTAAATCAAAACAGAGAAACAAAGTCTAACAAAGTTCCATTGACATTCTTCTAATTTTGGCTAACGTCAGCATTCAGATATTCGGTACACTTCACTTCAAAATTAATGTTAAGAAGCATAGTCCTTTACTTCTGTGACAACACCCAGGACTAGCGCGTCTGTTCCATTTTTAACATTTTATAAATTTTCCTTCAAGTGTTACTTGTACCTAACTAACATATACGTTTCATTTGATATCTTTTCGTCTTCAGGCCTACAGTAGGCCTACAGATTTTATCTCTTTTAGATCTAGCTTTAAATGCCTAGGATTACAAATAGTATGTAAGATTTACTTAAGTCTTATTTCCTTTATAATTGTATGTCAGAAAGTTAATTTGCATGGATAATACACTTATTTCTTATCGTACGTTTAAATGGGCTTAGTAGCCTTGAGCCTGTTGCAGAAGGTGACGTCACGTCCTTGAACCCTAGAGAGCGTAGCACTGTCACTGTCGTCCTTTCGGGTCTAGGTGATGTTTCCGGACGGCTAATAGTGACTATTATATTTGTATATTTAGGTAACGTAACCGTAGGTTTCATGAAGGGGTGGTTAAACGCCCTGCTTGTAAGGATTACGAACTGGATGGAGACGGATGTTCTGTTTTTAACCATTTATTTTAACCGTCACTTTTCCAACTGCCCAGTTTTCTCTCTCTCTTCCTGATATCTCCCTATTTCCTCGTCACATTATCCAGTGTGGCCAATACTTCAGTGTGCAAACAAGAAAATCTGTTGTAACGTAAACCTATCTACAAACTGAAACAAAGACTGCTTTAAACTGCATAACTGAATAAAACAATAAAAGTGCTTAAGGTTACAGTAGGAACATACACAAGCAGTTTAACAAACGATTTGAAATCTCACCCTCTTTTTCTGGAACAATGTTTCACACACTCAAAATATGTTGGATAACTGTCTAGACTAGAACTGTGGTCTTGCTCTTTACAGGACAGCAATGTGTGGAAGACTTGAGCTACGGGATTGAAGCCAATTCATTGCATATAATTTGTATTGAAAAGGTCTGAGTAACGCTATAGCTGGTATTCAACAAACCTGCTGGAGTAGATTATGGAGCGGTTAGGAGATCTTATTGGGTTTCCTATCTGAAAGTTAGCAAGGTCATGGCAGAGATGCGGGACATTGTTTAATTTGTATAGCACGGCTGTTGTGAGTTTCTACAGAATTAGAAAAAAATCCTTATTGGAAAAAAAAAGACAGACATCCCCCTAGAGAATCTTAATGTATGGTGAAGGTCAAGTAGCTTTGTACAGTAGATGCTTATTATCGATGCAGGCTATACAGTATATGCTAAAAAATAGAGTCGGCTACGATTTAGTCAGATTGTTTACCACGAAAAGCAAAGTTTTCAGTCCGAGCGCTGCAACGTGTTAAGCCCTTAAGAATAAGATGACGTGGGTATAGAATTGCATTTCGAATATCCTCTATCATAACCTATTCCATGCTGTGGTGGTAACGTGCAATAGTTCTCAGAAAACACTTGCATTTCATACACCTGCAGCTTCTATTATGCTACATTTGCATTTGTCCACACCTCTCTTCAAATAATAAAGTATTCGTCCCGTTTGTTTTGAGTGTCTAAGACACGGACAGTGCATAAAGGTGTTGACTATGGGTTTCCTTGGGGTATTCCTAGCTGACCAGCTACACATGTCCCTTCACAGACCATTAGTTCTGATGAACCTACTGTTAATGGAATAGCTGTCTTTTTAGACTTCCTCATCCTGTGCACGTTCCTGTGGCTAGAAAACATACTTATCAAATTCCTGAAGAGGTATATACGAATCTTGAGTGTATTGTATTATTCAAAATGTGCGCACTTCCCTATTGATTGCTGGCAACATTGTGACCGTGACAAATTAGGAACACAGAGAACTACTTTAGCAGTTATGGTTGTACGTCTTGTTTGTATCTTTATTATGATATTGAGAGTGATTAGCTTTTGACATACGTTGCATTTTTATATATCTGCTTGTGCTGTCCGCCTGAACTACTCATTGCAATTTCTGTGTGGTGTATGAATTCGCAGAAAATAAAATTATTCAGAGGTCAGATTTCAACACAGAACCCAACCCTGCAGTTTACTAATTCTTCTACATTTTATTTTTAATTACAAATTTAAAAGCCTTCCACACCCATGGGGTTACCTATTTAATATGATACTTGTGGAAAAAAATTATATCTTGTTTTTTGTAGCGTGCCCTGCGATGGACTGGTGACCTGCTTTGAGCTCTGAATAGGCTCCGGCCCTCCCGCGATCCTGAATTTGGAAAGCGGTTAGAAATGGATGGATATTTTTTTGTAACCTGCAAATAGTAGCATGGTTACAATATATACACCGAGCAGCTAAAAAATCCCTACATCTGACGGTAGGAGTCAAAGCATACGGAATATATGTGTTCTCGAAATTATTATAATTCGGTTACGGTCAAGTTCATACTGAAGAAGAATTCGATCATAGCAAAGTAAGTTATTAGTTAAAGGTTAGCAAGGTATGCACAGGTTACCCGAGCAAGACTTGAAATTGTACAAAAAAAAACACATAAAAAGAGAAACAATCATCATCGTTGTAACAACTGTATTCTTTAAAAGTAATTACTTTAAAACAGTTTTAACTTTTGCTTGTTGACATACTATGCATGTTTTATTATCAAATAAAAAAAACATTAATATGACTTCACAATTTCAAAATTCGTGGGCTATTAAAGAGAAACTACTGAAAAATCTACGGAAAATAAAGTGGCGTGTTGGCATAATTAAAGTGGGGGGTACCGAGACATTAAAGAATAGGGGTTATACTCATTTAATAGGGTAAGTGCTCCTGACAAAGTTATACATTTGACTACATGCGTAATTTTTATAGGTGTTTTGTAAAATCGGTATCTCTTCTGTAAATATGTACTGGAATAGTAACTTGCATATTCCTGGGATTTAAAGAAACAAAATCTAGAATACCTTAATATATTGTACAGCGTTATACCTAGTACTTTATTTTCAAAATTAGAAGACCCGATGAACTCTCAGAAATCAATCTTATGCTTATTATTGTCTTAACAGCTGTCTTGGAGCTTAACAGAGACGCATAAAAATGCCTTCAAATTCCAGTAATTAAAGAGCAATAATTTCATTTCAGGTCTCTAAATGCAATTTCGTGGCCGGTTGCCTGATTAATTTACTGAGGAAATTTAATTCGGAATGAAAATGCCCCTTATCACTCCAGAATATGAAACAAATGCAATATAAGCGCCTTACAATATGTTCTTTTACTAAATAAAAATCCATACCGGTCGGAATTTTAACACTAGCACAATTAATAAAAACAACGTATGGGCCTACGTGTCATGGAATTCCACGCTGACTAAAATAATGGTTATCATTAACATTTGTGCTTAAAATATCCTGCAATAAAACACTTGAGTGGAACCCTTTTCATATAAGACTTCAAGTTTAAACTTTGTCAAGAAATAAAGCAACCTTTGAACACAACATCAGCAGGACGACTTCTTCTTGGCATTACTGACTAATAATAATAATAATAATAATAATAATAATAATAATAATAATAATAATAATAATAATAATAATAATAAGCATTACATTTTAAGGAGTTACGCACTACAAAATTATTTGAAATTTACGGGCTCTGGTCGTAATTGAGTTTTAACACTACCGAACAGTAGTTCATACCAGCGTGGAATTCATTTCGTATAGCTTACATATATTAAGTGCTAAAACTTTGAAGACTGCCAAAAACGGCGGATTTATTTCTTATCATTATTATATTTCTTATATAATCTTATGAATTAGCAACATTAGCGAATGTATGTTTGTTCTTTTTCCATGTGTTTAGAGAAGTTTCTGTCATTGTATTCTTTGATAATTAAAACGTCCGTAGGATTGCCCATGACAAGGCTTGATCAGATACAAACCTTCCCGAGATCATTTATATGAATCCATATATTAAAACATTAAAAGTATGTGGATAATGCATTAATTTTCACAATTATTATAATTTCGAAATTACAGTAGGTGGCCTTCGGTGTCACTTGAAAAGAAGTATAGGCTATACATAACAGTAGTCTATATAATAGAAAAAAAGTAAAAAGCAGTTGACTATTCTGACGTTTTAAATGACCTTCTGTAGAAATGCAGAAACAGTTTTCAAGTGTACAGTTTTTACTTACTGGCCGTGTAATAACAAGAAAGCAGTTGCAGAGAAGGCCTACCTTAAGGTATGATGGGAGTCGGACTGAGGCAACCGATAATACGTAACTATTGGCTATTTCTTTAAAAAGTCATGGTTTAATCTTTGTAATCTTACCTCCATTTTGTCCTTCTGTTTTGGAACCATGTTTTGACTTGGGCATCTGTCATTTTAAGTGCCTTTGCCAGGGCCGCCCTTTCAGCAGACGCTAGGTACTTCTGCCGATGAAACCTCTTCTCTAGTTCACAGATCTGGAGCCTAGTGAACGAAGTTCTTGGCTTTTTCTTCTTTGGTGGCGTCCGATTCTGGTATGGGTGACCTATACGGCGTGTTACAGTGAAGGGTGAGAGTGCCACTGGATTGGGAGACAGACAGGGCAAAAGCAAGCGGCAAAATCAGCAAGATATTAAGAAAGCACCGCCGGAGCAGAGGCAGAAAGAGGACAGACCTTGCGGGGTTAAATTATTTAGGGCATGATGTCATTCTGCCATAGTGTGCAGTGATAGTAATGATAACATGATTTACTAAAACACAGATTTCCTGGAAAACAACTGTTTTGTGTTTCACAAATGCTCTTTCTAGAATCATTTTTATATATTCAATTGCACAATAATAAGCACAGTACTCAAGAGATATTTAACTGTCAATCCAACTTGACACAGAATCGATACTTTCAGGCCAACGTTATTCTTCCATATGGCTGCTTGATAAAAGCATCTTTTGTGTTAATTTGCAAAATTATCTATTAATGGTCTGAAAACAGCCAAGAATTTGCAAAAGGAAAGATTTTTTATTAAAATACGATTAACTCCAAGAAATCTGCCTTTTAGAAATAAAAGCAAATATAAAATGCAACTGCAGTTATGAAAGACGAACACATGGAATTCACACAAGAATAAAAGCTGCAAAAACTGTAGGAAGGAACTTTTTCTATACTTGTATACATTTACCATTTAATATCTATAAAGAAACGCAATTAAAATCAACCCAAGTTTATTTAAATGCACTAAATAGTCTAAGACTACAGACACAAAATAATAAAACATCACTGACTGTAAAATGTTTACGAAAACAGTTGTAATCTGTTTAATTTAAACTGACTAATACTACAGTATGTGTTACCGCAGGTGCATTTATCGACATCTAAAGTTATTTTAGTAAAACCAAGGTATCCTTTTGGACTTAAGGCCTGCGTATTACTAGACAGGCGTCTGAAATGTACAATTTTTTGCACTTGTTAAATTCCCCCAAGGCACTCTTTTTCGTATTTGTCTAGTTTTCAATGTTTCCTTCATTTATAGGTTATATATTAATACGTATCTAAATCTAATTCCATTCTTAATATGCTTAGTTATATCACGTTTAATATCACATTAGGTAATGCATCATTACCAACTTTTCATATTTAAGATTTATTTAATATCAAATGTCAGGTAACATAATATCGATTATCAAATTGTTAAAAACGCTGTACGCTCATCGTTTCTAATTCACGTGCATACACAGTGGAACTAAGTTTAACGCATATATAATTAGCAGTAAACTATGGTATTACAAAATTATGCTAACTGCACTGACAATAAGACAATCATTAATCATCCTTTTCTTTCTATGCCAATTGTCAACTGTAATTCATCCAAATGCATTGATGTAGTGACAGAAAATACGACAAGTCTTGAGGAAATACGTGTTAACATATTTTTAAATTATGTTTCAGAATGTAATACATATAATTCAAAATAATTTTGCCTTCATGCATCCAATTATGGCTTCCAAAGAACTTAGAAAAAGATTATTTTTGTGATGGATATAATTCATTCTTTAATTACGGACTGTACGAATATACCACGTGATAATTATCGTGTCATAAACAAAATTAACAATTTACCATAAAATAAAATTACAGATATTAAGTCACAGTCTATTAAAGACTTGCAAAAACGTACAATTGCTCGCTTTTTTAATCTTTATACCAAATACTAAAGCTCTTTTTCCCCTGTGAAGATCATAAGCGTACATTCAAAAGCTCCAGAAACACGGTGAAATATTGTTATACTGCTCTTACCTGTGAATCTGTCTTTCGTGTACCTTCTGTTACTTTCCATCCAGGGAAATGTCAGTCCCGTGAGATTATTCATACTGTTCATGCTGCCCATACTTGGCACTGTAGGCATACCGGTAGAAATTGGCTGGTGAACGCTACTTAGTGGTCTGTGCGCTGGCACACGGATAACCCCTGCCGAATTCAGGTTATTCCCATTCATGTTCATGCCCATGTTCACATTGTAAGACCCATTCAAAGGTGCCATGCTACAGGCGCTGCTATTGTATCCTCCTGTATTGCTGGTGTTGTAATTGCCAGTCATTGTGTTGTAGGCACTGCTCACGATGCATCCCAAACCATAGTCAGAATCTTGCAGCCTAGAGTTAGAAATCATGCAACTCCCCTGATCCGGATTGTTCAAAATTTGATCGATTCCAAAACTTATGGGCTCGGCGTGGGTCTGGTGGATATGATGGGCCCCTATATGATCCATTGTTTCCTTAACCCTCCACAAAATATAGAGGTCCCCCACTCCAGCCGCGTTATCAGATGGAAGTTACAAATGTTGCTTGGTCTCGCTTCAGTTGTTCCCAAAGACGTGAGAATGGTAGAAGTGAGTAAGGCAGAGCTGAAGTCGATGTGCTTTTTTTGCTTTGGGAGCTTGCCTGCTGGAGAAACTGGAACATCAATCATAATGCCAAAAGGCCTGTGTGAGATTAAGCCTGTAGTTTTAGGCCTTGCAACTCCATTGGCTAAAAGCTGAGAGAAGCTCTCTGAGTGACACACGGAAAGAAAAGGGTAGGAGTTTCTGCAAAAGCCAAACCCCGAAATCAAACTGCTGCCAACCGTAGCTTCCTTTTAAAGTTAACAAGAGAAACAAGGCAAAGCGCCAGTCTGCGAATAATTTATAACGTCGAATAAGCATTAATATAGCAACCATTACCTTCGTTTTGTACTTCTGACTGAGAAATAGAAGCATTTGAGTATTTAGCTTTTTGTTTTCGCTCCCTTTTAGGCTGTGGAATCTTTGAGCCAAACGTGTTGAAACGTATGCAAAGAGTACGAGATCGTGCACAAAGTATTAACAAGAACAAAGAGAAAAAACACAAATTTATGTTAGTAGCTTCTTGATCGACATGTTTGTAATACTTCACTGCATTGAACACACAATGTTATCATCACCAGAAAATCTGAATCGGATTTATGCCAAATTATTTTTTTAAATATGCAGTAGTAAAATACAGACTAACTGGCTGACAAACAAAAGACATTCATTGTGGGGGAAATCGATTTTATAATTAACTGGTAGAGGATATGAAACTCATTCAATTATCTGCGGGTTCGTCTTAAACCATTATTGAAATCACAACAAGAGCTAACTGAATATGAAACAATTTAAAAAGCAAATGAGAGACCGATCTAGTATCACATGTATTGATGAAAAACAACGGTATGAAGCATGCATCCTAGATTTTAAAGTACATTGCTTTAGCGAGAGGTATTATGAATTAAGATAGTCAGGCGGCAGAACACAACCGATTTGCATAACGTTTACTCTGCTGTTTAGTTTTATGCTGCATTTTCATTTTAGGAAGGTGATGAAACACACATTATATGACAAGTAGGGTAAATGTTAATTCCAGTTTTTGTTGTGACTTTATTAAACATATCTTAGATGTTAAAGGAACAATCCCAAATGACAGAAGGAAGGTGGCTTTCAAGATTATTTATTGTTTTATGAAGAATCTAACTCCAGAGATTTACACGTAGACTTGTGGTCACATGCTGGTGTTCGCCGAATTCTTCTAGAAAAAAGGGAAAGCACGCTTACATAATTATTTAGTATTTACATCTATATTTGCCTCAGAATTAGATTCTACCTTTTGTGGACACACCAGGCGTTAGAAAATGGCTACCTCACGGCCTTCTACTTTACAAAACATGTCAAGGCGGTGACCGTATCTGTCTAACAGAAATACAGCGCATTTCTCTTGAATTGAGTAATTTGATCAGTGATTAAAAATGGGGACCACTTTCAATAGCCTTTGGCTCCAATTAAAGCATGAGAAGTACGAAAAGATAAGAAAAAATACGACGCAGCCCGTCCCTGCAGGGGCAGTTGATTATCTTTACACTGTTATGAAGCCTAACAAAATTAGGTAAATTTTGTACTAACGGCATATGTCACTGAAAACAAATGAGAGAGAGATATTTGAAGAATGATTTATGAAACACAAACCTACGTTTTGAGGATTTCTGAAAAGTATTTGGGTGAGAACAATTTTCATTCATTTCTGCAATTCCAAAATCGTTTTAATGTGGATTAATCTGAGCAATCCAAAGATAAACTTTGCTCGTGTTTTTCACACCATAGCATAGTTATGTATGAGGAAACACTAGTTAGGTGTCTTAACAGAAAAATAATGGAAATTGCGGATTTATAATAATTATTTTTAAACATACAGAGGACTGCAAAATTGTAAAATTCCATGAGCCCTTTAAATGCAAACTGAATTTGTTCACACATCACACTGTCTACAGAGAAGGTTCAAATCATTTGATGGGGACAATTTACAGTATAATGCGCAAAAACAGGAGCCTACAGATTACTGGACATTTATCACACATACAAAATTACAAATTGTTCACTTCAAATGTCTCGGCGTTATCTATAGGACATTTGTAGTTGCATTCAGTGTCACATTTGGGAGAGATATACCTAATTAGAAATAGTTCTTCTACGCCCGCCCACTGTCGGGTGAACGTATCTTCCTATCTCATGTTTGGATGGCGATGAGTTGTGAATGCAGATTCCTCCAGGAAGAAGATGGTGGTTCTAAATTTTACAAAAAAGGGCCAATGTTGTCAATGTTGTATCAAACCATGAAATGAAACAAAACTTATTTTTGCAAAATTTAAGTTCAGATATTAGAAACAACATGGAATTATACATAGAGAACGCTCATGCATTTTTCTTTTGAATGTTATTTCAAAATTTAAATTAATTTTTAAATACATCAGAAAATAGAACAGAAAACAACCTGTACTATGTCAGAGAAGTTTCTAAAACCAATAGAATGTACTATTAAATTAAATATATATTTAATATATAAATATTAAATATCTAAAGACATTAAATAGATTCAACACAAGAAAGTTGAAAGCAGTCAGTTCATTGTGTAAATATTTTAATAGCTGTTTCCTCGATTGTTATCGGATAGCAAAACTGACTAATTGAGATGGAATGGTTCTCACTAAACGAACCAATACATTTTGTCTGAAAAGGGAATTAGTTGGGTATTTCACTCAGTTGTGCGAGTAGTTTAGGGAGCAAAGAGAAACGCTTCGGTATTATACACGGGAGTGGGGAAAACTGTTTGAACCAATCTCAAATATGAAGTTAATAAACCAACAAGGTAAGTTTATGACATTTTGTTCACATCGTAATTTATGTATTATATTCTGAAGCCTATACATCTCGATTCTGTCCAATACCAGATTATAAATGAATGTATTTTGCCTTCAATGTAAGTCTCTTTATTGCTGTATGAGCTTTTAATCTTGATGCAGAGCAAAAAGGTACAAATAAAATGTTTTTAAACTTTAGCGGAGGAACAAAACGTGTGAGGTGTATTGTAATAAAGTTGCTCGTTGAAAATTATTCAGAATTTTAAGAATGTTTTTAAATACATAGAATCACGAAAGTAATGTCTAAATGAAATGAAACAGAAGCAGTTGGCTCATTGATTTTTTTCCAGAAAGCTTTGGGGATGTGATTATTTAACATAAAGCATTAAAGTATTAATATTTGATATGGGATTCCAGGCTTTTTGCTGGCCAATTGACCGACATTAAACTTTAATGAAATGCCCTGCTACCAGATTTAGTGTAATGTCAACTCGCAAGAACAGGGGCCATTAGCAAAGTTTGAGCACTTTCAGTAACAGGTAAATAATTAAAAAGAAACGCTATACTAATGCCTTCATTGCTATGTATACAGTTTAAAAGGCGGCGTGGGAGAGGTTATATTTAAAGTGCTTATGTAAGAAACAGCAATTTATGTTAATATATAGCTTTTTGTTAGGGGAAATGCAATACACCGGAAAGCAGTTCTATTTCTGCTTATGTTAAAGTTTTCCAATACATTTGATTAAACGCTGTTGTAGAATATTTGACTTTAGCTTTAATTAGATTGGACAGAGACAGGTAAGATTCCTCATCTGAATTAAAATGGTCTTTTGCTAAGATTTATGTCAAGAATGTACTTGATTTTTATTGACGAATCCATCTAAAACAGATATTGTCCATGCAGTTTTATGCTCTTTAGAGTACACCTCACAGTACCTCTCGGTTGTAGAAGGACTACATTTTAGAACAATTGGTTAATGTTCCTATCTCAGTATCTGAGATATCTAAGTATTTAATTATCCAAAATCAGACTCAACTATTAAGCGACAGTATCGGAAGCAATGGCACGACACGCGTCTTGACACTTCGACTGAGACACCTACCGTTCCAATTACAAGTAATTAGAAAAATTTCCACTGTTCGTTGTCTTCATTAACCTCAAACATCACCATCTACCCCTTTTCTGTGTGGATCAAAAAAGTAATATATACTTTTTCGAAAGCTCTAATAGAGATACTCTATTGTCTGCTTTCTGCAGTACTCTGAAATGTTTGAATAGCCCGGGTCTCTACACCTAGATTAAAGTAGTCATGCCAGCATTTAGGCCTGTTCTGTGGCTTGGTTTGGTTTGCACGGTTTGTAGAACGCGATGGTCTTAGACCTGTTGGATTACTGTATTTGGATGGAGGTATAAGTCTTTAATTCTTGGTAAAGTGGCGGTAGCCCAAAATTTCAGTGAAAGAACGGTACACGAAGCGGGACTACACCATGGACAGGACGCCAGTACATAGCAAGGCACATACACACGGCAGTCTAAGACACCAGTTAATCTAGATAGTGTAATTTTGGAAGGTGGGAGGAATTAGAATCAGGGGAAAACAAGGAGAACATGTATATTCCACAGCATCAATCACCATCCACCCACAATGCTACCCTTGATGAAGGCAGCTCCACTGAAACGTTCTTTTACTCTCAAATCTTGAAATAAAGTATTCCTTCTCAAGATGCTCCGAAACATAACGTGAATTGCAAGGAATTGTAAATAAAAAGCCCTAACAAAGACTTTTAATATGTAAAACGTTATTGTTGGTCCACAAACAGGAATCCATTTTTCTTACGAAATTTGAAAGAAAAAAAAAGTTGTTTGTTTTAGTCCTGAAATTCAACACCGTGATTGCTGATACAGGCAGGTTCCCTTTTTGTATCCATTTCCTTTTCGTATCACACCCTTTACAGTTCTACTCTGAAAGTATCGCATTTCCAAATCTACCTGCGCAGCTCTTGACTTCTGAACTCTTGTGGGAACCTCCTGGCGCCATCTCCATCATCCAAACTCCTTGTGGTTGGAAAGAGAAAAAACATTTCTGCCCCGAGCAGAGGAGCTGATGAATGTTTCAAGAAGGAGACCCAGTGACATAATTACTCCTCAAATTCGGAAGTGATCAGCCAATATCAAATCACCTTTTAAAATACGTTGCTACCGTGCTAAACAAAATACTGCGGGGATATTATTTCAGTTTGTGTTGTAGTCCGTTATTCGGTTAAAGATGTACAGTATATGTAACCGAAAAACCGATTTTTTTAACAAGCCTTTGGGAAAGATATTTTTATTACACTTGATGATTGGAAACGATCAGCAGATATTGTATATAGTTGCCCCCAGTCCTTATGTATACTGATCTGTATATGGTATTAACACTAGCGCATGCTAAATAGTCTAAATGTAAATTTATTTTTATTTAGGTTATTCATATTTGACAATAATGTGAAGTTTGGCTTATGTGTAGTTTGGATAATTGGAAAGAACCGATTAAAGTACAACTTCAAAGATAGCCCCAAAGCTGTGAATCCCAACCAGTACTTTTTATGAGCAGAACCTATGGCTAACAAACTTATTTTCTTGCATACCCAACACAATAGATACAAATCCATACACAGAACAAACAGGATACTTCCATCGAAAGGCTGATTTTTCAAGAACTACTTGTAAACAAGATCGTTTGAATATTAAACTGTCGCTAAAGGGGAAAACTCTTGAGAGCAAGTTAGATTGGAGTTTCACAGATTAATTCAACAACTGATGATTGATCTGCAGTATACTGTAGATCTACATTCTTCTAAATTTGTGAATCCTGTTTTTTAGAATGGGCAACATAAGCGTAGAAGTTGATGTTCTATTTCCATCGCAGCCTGTCATTCGGGCGTAACTGAACCGTCACTGAGCCCTAATGACATTTCTATGGGTTTCTCTTGCATGGGCTTTTTACACCTGAAAAAAAAAAACAGGCGAGTCTCAAGCTTTTCAAGGTGAACTGCATTCGCCACTGTAAAATGACGCATCATTTACATAGTCATTGGTTTTGTCCACAGTTGAAGTTCAACAATGGGTCATATTCAAATATTATTAAGTTGGACCTACATCTTTAATTGTTCCCGATTTCTCTTACTCTTAAGTTTTCAAAACCACAAAGTTTATTTTTAAGGAGACACTAGGGTCTTTTGTAACAAATCACTAAAATGATCGGTAAAGAAATAGGCCTAAATCAAGATTATGAAAATGAAGAAAATCAATAAACATGGACAGCTGCAGAGAGTTATTACAACCATCGTTAATTCAATGTAACAGGGGAAACGTTTATACATTTCAAGACCAAACAGTATGGTTGAATAAAACACAATCTGATTCTTTTATAAGCACATGAATATTGACTTTGGCTGCAGGACTTGAACTAACTCTAGAGTATCAACCAATGTTCTGCTTATGAGCTTCATTCTTCAACAGGCACCAATAAGCGAATTTTCAACATCTGGGTAGAGAAAACGGATGGCTCGATTTCTAATGCACATTTGCCGATACATACATGTTAGTACTTTAAACAGCACTACACCATAATTTCTGGTAAATAAAGTAATTTAGTCCTTTATAAATTTGAAGCATGTGCCATTAATAAAAAAGTGTTTGTTGTAAATATTCAAACATTCTGGTTGCCATTTTAACTGCAAATAAAGTAGGCGACATTCACCTGGGAAAAAATGCAAATGCAATAGTTACATTTAAATGCATTCTTTTGTTATCTAGAACAAAAACACCGGGCTAACAAATCACCCGGTGTTAAATTATTCAAGGAGTATTTGAAGAAAAATAACAGTATACTGTACTTTATCAAATTATAGAATTAGTCCATTTTCTTAGAACAATCGAAACGTTGTTGGAAGAGATAATCGCATTTTGATTTAGGCAATCGATTAGTGGATAATCTGTCACTAAGGATATATTTGCAACACAAAGCCTACATTTTCCCCGAATAATGTTTATTCAAACACTAAACTAACTACAGCATCGGGGCTCAATGGTGAAACACAATCACATTCTTGAATTGATAGAAGTAGCGGAGAGATGTCAATAATGGAATAACTGGTTATATCAAGCTGTTAGGCCTACACCTCAGAGCCGATCACACATCACAAGGCGTTCATTTCTTTGAAAATTTGACTATAGGATTGCAGACTAAGACTGTATGAGCCTTTGTTTGCTCCCGCAGACTGATTTCAGTCCCTTTAAATGTTAACTCCCCAAATATTCTCCGGGTCATTAAAAATTGTATTTCTTTTTGCATCTTTATATTATTCACATGTTGTATAGTGATAAAATCATAAATACAAGGGAACTGTTTCATTCTACATTTTCTGTCAAGTTTTAGGCAATTGTCTCATGCAGACAAATTGGACATTATACCTCGGTTAAAAAATAAAGTTTAATAAGTACCTTCATAAAGTTTCAAATACGATTTTCATGACTTACTTTCACTTTAGAAAGCAACATTACAATCCATTATGGAAGAGGGAATTGTGGAACCATCTATCAGTTTACTTTAATGGTACGGGGAATTACCTCACTCTAAATATAGGGCTCGGGAATCTAAGAAGGAAAGTTTATCGTTATGTAAACAATTTGGCTTGACTTCTACGAACTTCATTTCAGTGTAACAGATCGGGAAATTTAGAAACCTGTGCCTCTTAGGCCTCCAGGGTCTGTATCATTAAGCGGACGGAGAATACAACTCCCCCCATAGATTTAACGCCACGGCGATCTATTTGCAGGTCAGCCCCACTGCTTCTCGATTCTACAGCTGGAAGAACAGGAGTACTATGGGTAAAAAGCTTCTCTCACACATCTAACAGCTGTGTCCATCTGGTGATCTGAACCCAGATGCTGTATTGGGTCCAGTGCCCGAACCGCTGCACCTCGAAGGTTTTGTAATGAAAAGAAATGTGTGGGGGAAATATTTTTTCACATCTACATAGCCCATTTACTGTAATATACAAAACGCTATACTGTTCAGAGTTTCACAACAATAGTTTGAATATAACATTTCAGTTGATTATCGTGTCTGAAGGGCCTGACGTCTTTTTGTATTAAAGCGTTTACTGTTGAATTGTTCTTTTTAAAAAAAAAACAAAGTAATGTAATCTGACTCAAAAGTGAAAGTCTACGAACTTTTTGCGAACCCTTCCATACATTCCTTTTAATTGAAAAGAAGAAATTGGTCAAAATATTTCGGGATCAGAAAGTCTTTGCTATTGTATGTGAAGTGTAGAATGCAGTACTACGAGGCATTCACGTAAGCCTTTAATTAACCGTTGATGTCGGTGCATTGCCAATTTGAATCTCGTTCATTATTTTGATAGAAACAATATGCGTGCGGTTATTTGCTTTAGGTCTTAACAGGGATATAAAATTAAACACTTCGCAATGATAGCTCCATTAAAAGCCTGTGGCAGACACGTTAAGGTAAACTAATTACTTCTTATGCTGTGGCTGTTGAGCAGTATTTTATGGGGATCCTGCCTCTAGCCTCTTCGTGTTTGCATCTCCGAAAGGGAATGAAGCCGATATCTGTTTTGCTCGTGTATTTATTAACCTCCATAAAGAATGATTACATAACAGATAAGAAAGATAAGATTTGTTGTTCATACCCGACACACTCAACCCATCACTATTGTGCTGGCTCCTGAGGGGGTGTTTAGACGCTTTCCTTCAATCTGGATTAATAAAGTCACCGGAGAGAGATCTGTCAGTTTGAGTAAGACATCTCTGATGGAGTTCCAGAGATTTCACCGCACCTTGAATCTCAGAGCATCTCCGGAATGACTGCTTGGTACATCCCGAGCATTGCCCTTAAGAGACCAATTAGATTAAGATATAAACGTTAAAACATATCACTTTTTTTTTACTATCATTTGCAGTACAAATATTATATATACACCTAACAAGATGTACCATCTAACTCATGGAACGAAGTATTCGAGTAATAGTAAGGGCTTCAAAACCGCCTTTTACCTTTCAAACAATCGGTGGCCAGTATGTGTCTTGTACAATAAACTTCATCGTCCATAGTTGTTTTAACTACAAACAAGAAATGTACATGTTTATTATAATGATAAAATGAAATTAGATTAACTACTCCTCAAATCGTTTGTCCTTCACGGAAATTATAGTTTTTCTTTTAAAGTGACATTTTAGAACATCATTGCTGTTACAACTAAAAGTGATTTTAAAAAACCCATGTCGCAAGAGATGCTTAAAATAGACGTTGTATACAGTTTAGCTGCGTCAGCATGCGTAGGCTGCAAAGGAACAAGTAATAGGTTTATTCAATGCTGAAAAAAAAGAAGAGAGAAAACGCAACGTTTCGTCCGTGGAGCCTTCTTCAGGTGTATACAGTTGCTGTATATAGTTTATGTGCAGTATACATAGAGGATCACTAAAACCAGTGGCCATTCTGCTTATTCGCAACCGAATCTCCAACTTTGTCGAAGTACATTAATGAGAATAATACTTACCTTAAGACAGCACTAAAAATTCCCAGTTTTACGAAGGTTTAATAGCTGTCTTGCGTTATTATATCAACTGTAATGTGCAGGATTAAAAAATGTGTTCACTATATCTATAAAATATTACATAGTGTATTACAGTATTTACCAATTTACCAGAAAGTCATGAAGATGTTGTTTTCAAAGACAGCCATTTACCAGGAATGCGGGATAGAGGTAATCTTGAGGTAGTTCCAGTTATTTTATCACTACTACATCTATTCTGGGGGCAGTGTGATTTATCTCTCCGTAGCTACTCTTAGACCCAAGAATCGATCTTTTTTTTTTAACTCAACAGGAATACAAATAATGTAGTAGTTCATAATGAAGGCAATTAACTTCGATTAGTAAAAGTCGGTTAAGGTAATAACCACATAACTACAGTAGGAAAGCCATGCGTATTAATAAAGAATTTACCCATGAAGGTATGCACTATTCCCAGTGGTATTTATGACTTTACCAGCTTACCGTTCTAAATGAAACAAAAATGTCACCTATTATTTTATTTAGTAAAGCAGTTGATTAAAGAAGCATTGTTTCTACTAAGTTAACTTTTTTAGAACGGGTATAAACATTTCAGAAAGCCGTTTTAATTAAAAGCCCTCCATGCGTATAGATAAAATGCCTTATTTAAATACACTGTACTGAATTTAACATTGCAGCACCATTAAACACCGGAACTGGTTTATAGTGTTGCCGAATAATGAATTGGTTTCACGCCATTAAATACCTGTCATCACAATATTCCACAAGTTAACTGAGGATCGCGGTGCCTTTGCGTCGCGTCATCTGCTCTTCTCTTGAATTTCAAACCCAGGCTACTCATTTCAATATTTTAAGATTAATCTACAAAATAAAAACACGCCGACGCTAAAAATTGCCAGCCATATTTTAAATTGTAGTTGTCTTTTTGAAAATCGCAGATAATTAGAATAGGCCTAAAGCCGTTATTTTCCCTTCCTAGTTACCTATTTTAATCGACTATTTTTCTTTTAAGTCGTCTTAGAAAACAATGAAAATAAATATTTTGTTTCAGGGTTGCATGCATGCAATTTTTCAATCAGAAATGTGGGAAACTATATTATTGAATGTTGATAATTGAATCCTTTTTCTTAGAGGTGTCTGGGAGTGATCTCCTTTTTTGTCTCTTTTCTGTTAATTTAAACTTTTGTCTACAAGATTTGTTTAAAAAGGGAAGTAAAAACTCTTTATGTGTAGACTATTATGGTAAACGTCTATTTGCTTAAGTCCCCAAAGTCTATTTGCGTAAAATAGTTTAGAATTTCGCCCGGGTAGCTCACACTCTATAGCACAATAAACACACTTTGCCGGTAATATTATACACGTACCGAGACAGAAATTAAAACTTTGTTGCTACGTGCCATTGTCTTTTCGAACTGTAGATGTGTTGGCGCTCTAAGTGAGTTCTGATCAGTCGGGTAATTGCTTCTGATCACATCTGTTTTGCCTCGCCTATTTAACACAAATGGCCCAGTTGAACCAAGTGATAGAACACCAAAAAACAACAACAATCCCTCCCAATCGGTTTCTCGAAGTGCTTCATTTAGTAAATAGAGGGAAGCGAAAAGGAAACAACCTTTAAAGACCTTGCAGTTCTGTTAAATATGCAATTGAAACAAACCCGGACTGCAAAGAACTTAAAAGGCAATTAACACCATTAGGGGAGTTTTTAATTGCTCTAAAGTACTGATGTGTAATTACTCCCAGTTCAGACTTTCTTCTTCTTTGACAGCTTTAATTGATGAGCGTGAGGGCCGCCTGTTTTGTTATTTTTTAATGAACTGAATTATACTGGACTTATCATATTACTTGGAAACATGAAGGAAAGGCAAACCGCAGGCCCCAACTTTCCATCAGCTTCAAAGTGGCACATCGTTGTCCCCATGTGTGAGATGTTTTGTTGCTATTGGGTTTTGGGGCTTTGTAACTTGTACAGTTGTATAACTGTATGATTATGGATTATTTTTTTAAAAATAAGCAAAAATAAATCTACAAATATTTGTTCAGTCTGTGGATTTTTAATTCGAAGTTGAAACTTTAAAATGTTTAACAACTGTACATTTACAGTAACTATTGGTTAAACAATTTAACTAATGCAACAGTAAAAGACACTAACAAGATGCTCTTAAGATGTTTTATTTTATTATAATGTTCAGATAGTAAGGCTACAATCCTTCTGAAATCATTAAAGCTTTTGTTGTTTAAACAATAAGAATGTGGTCAAATGCTTCCATTAATATAGGTATGAAGAAGAAGAGACAGTAGCATATAAACTGAAGTAGATATCTTGACAGCAACGAGAATAGTTACAATTATTAGTATTATTATAGATTGTTATCCTTAACATACTACTATATTATTAACCAACATTACTTACACAGAAATACGTTTTAAAAATTAATAAACCTCGACCATGGTCATAAAAGCTAATTATTCTAATTCAATTATTGTTTTTATTTGTTTATTTTGAAAACGCCTTCCTTTATTTTGCAGCCGCCTGCAGCACTAATAAAAAACAGCAGTCTAAGTTGGGGCCTTGGGGCTTAATGTGCTACTGCTTTCCCTTTCTGTCTCTTTCAGTGCCTTTTATTCCCCGCAACAAATTAAATTTGTCCCATCAGTTATAAGACGAGCAGCTACCAGCCAGTACCGAACAACCCTGACAAAGTGATTTATGTTAGCAACAATACATGTGACAATGGCGAAGAACCCAAAACGCACTCTCAGCTGCTGGGCCCATCAGGTGTTGCCTTTGTGCGTCTATAGCCCTCACACCACACACACTTTCAGGCAATTTCAAAGAAACAAAGATTGATTACACAGATTTAAAACAAAGACACATTTGTTATTAACGTTCTGATTGCGAATTTCTCTTAAAACAATTTAGATCTCACCAGAACGTTTATTAGAGCGATTTGCCTGAGGGTATAGCCGTGGGTTTAATTGATAAAGCAATAATATATAGATTTATTCTTTAGTTTTCCAGTGTCATCACAAAGGAAAATGCTTTATCACTTATTATTGTATTAAATTAGCAAAAGACAAAACAGTCTTATCCCTCTTAATATATTTGTACACCACGTTACTATTGTGCATCTAGAGCAGACCTATATCAAGCCAGAGTACAGCAGGCAATGAAAGTAAGATATAGAAAGATGTCTCAATCGACTTTACAAAGTTATTTATTAGAAATGCGTAATCATTCAAAACAAAAGGTATACTATTGCATTTTTTCTAGATCCCTGTTAAAAATTGTTTTGTAAAAGAATTAAAAATCTAGCATTTCTAGACGCGAGTGCAAAATAAACTACAGTAGTTCAAGAAACAGTTATTAAAAATTAGAAATTCCACAATACTCCCTCCACTCCATTTCTTCAAAGTCCCTGACAATAAGGGTTTTAAGAAGAATTACAAACCATAACATTCAAATAGGCCTACTCGTGTATACGTTGAACTTGTGGTCCATCAATCATACTAGAAATAATAGAAATATAAACTTTACATAACTTTGCTGGTTCACGTTGCTAATCTGCCTGTCATGCATTATTTCACATTTTGAACATTTTTCCTAGCATAAACTATTACCATAAAGGTGCAACCACGTTATTAGTTTAAAACAATTAAAATATCATTTACGCTACAATTACTGCTTTTAATAGTACAATACATTTTTCTTGTTATAAACTCGAAACACTTTCAGGTGTTTAATGCAATGAAAATATATACGACTAGTGTTAACTTTCTTGTTGTTTATCAGTTTTAAAGTTTGACATTTGCCAAATTCAGGGGTTTATGATTATACATGCTCAATCTTCGTATCTGAGGTTAACTTTAATACGCGTAATCGCTTAGATTAATTTTGTATAATGAGAAAAAGGTACAGATTCTACAATATTGAGTGCTGCATATCTTAGCTTTAGACAGGGAATTCTTCGCAAATGAACGTCGCAGCTATGGTCATTTAATCAAAAAAAAAAGTCACTCACTGCAGAACAAAAGATGTCATTGAATGTTCGTCTTGAATTGAAGCACTGAATTCAAGATTTCTTAACACAGATTCATTAAACATAGTGTTTAGGCGGCATGACCTAATGTGCAATAATAACATGGTTTATGTTTGAGAAACAAAGTACTATGAAGTCACTGCCTGTAGGGAAGAACAACTAATACAAGTTTAAAATGTGATTACTGTGGAATTTCTCACCACGCAAAGCAAAGTTTTAAAAATATCCTTTGGTATTCCCATTCGTTCCTATGAGATTCTCTTGCTGCGAAAAGCGTCTTGGCTGAAGATACCGTAACTTAGAAAGCAGTCTTAATGTTTCAATCCAGAAGAGCATTCCACAACCTTTTTATTCGCAGGTCCCAAAAGCAAACCAATGCTTGTACTTCCGTAGCGCTGTAGAATGTTCGCAGCTGTAAAAACCTATTTAACAGATATGCAGGTAAAACAACTTAAAGCGTGACAAGTGACTTTAGCAATATTGCCTTTTTTAGGCAAAGAGTGGTGGGGTCAAAAGTGACATTGCTCAATTTAAACATTTGCATGTACTAAGGCTATAGCTTTAAAGGGTTTCAAATGGTATATCTCAAATCTCACTAAGCATTGAAAAGTTAAAAGACATCATGCTGAACGTTGGCTATTTTGCAATATCTACCAGGCGTCTATGAAAGTCAAAGTAGGAAATGTATCCATTAAATGGATACATTCGGCACTGACCTTCAGAGTGCTGACTAGTCTCGTCCGAGAGTCACTGCAAGCGGTCTGCCGTCCAGGAAGCCTCTTAGAGATTACTGGATAGCTGTGTTTGTTTTATTTTGTCAACAGAAAACATGTTCTAATGTCTCCCACACAGAAACCAAAGACAGGAGTAGTGAAATATACAGGTGACAGATTGGTCTGCCTTTAGGCAAGTAAACTTGCGCTACAATACGGGGTAAAGATAAGACACATGGAGCACATTTATGTCATCATCGTCATCCTGTGGCGATTACTTTTATCGGTATTAAAAACAAGAACTTGTTTCTGTGTTTTTTTAAATATTGTGCAGTGTTGGGCTTTTTCCGTTTGCAAAAACGTAATTTACACTACTAGCATACACGAACGGCAATACAGGGTACCCAATATAAACTGGAGAACAATACACATCATTTAGTTATTTATTGCAGGTACCTGGAATTAAATTGACGAATCAGAATTGAAGAGATAGCTATTAGTAGTTATTGATACCTTTAGCTGCCATAGAAACACCTGTAAAGGTCAATGTATCTTTTTATTTTTTTGATTTCTTAATCTTCAGAGAACCCACTTCTCTGAAGAGTAAAGGCGAAAGGCACACGTTAAAAGTGTTATCAATAAGATTACCACGAAAAACATGCACCAGCCTAGATCTTCATCAATTCCTTCCGATTACTTTGCTAAGAGGCCAGTTTTATTTCTGATATAAACGTGAAATAACAGTACAATTCATTGCCCGTAGTTTGCTAATTTTCCATTGATTTATCTCACATTCAATTAGAAGGTGTCAATTTTCATGTATTTTGTAAATAACATAATACGACTAGGTACGGTATTAGTTTTACTTCAGAATTAACCTCTTCAAACTTATCTTCTCAACACATTTTGTAAATTTAATGCAGATTTACTTGTGATTTTGCTACTGATATTACCGCTGCTTAATTTACAATTAGTAATATGAAGGGCAATATAAATTACGATAAGAAGGTTCTACCTGCAATCTGCACTTTTTATATACTTTTTGTTTGCTTGCATTAAAGTACTCAAACTGCATGCAATTCGTTCTATAGGATTCGGAATGTTTGCCAAACTAGATGTGTTGGCTGTCACTGAACAAGAAGTATTGTTCCCTTAGAGGCTAACATAAGTTTAATGTGATTTTAAGAGTTCTCTTACTGTTCAGCTGAAATGTAAAGTGACACATTTTCTCTCCTTTCATAAATATTGCATTGTCCAAATGCAATTATAGAGCTAACGCAACACAAACGATTCCACAATAAGATTACATAACAGCGATAATGCGTTTTAGTTCTGCATTGGGCCATCAGACAAACTTCCTATTAATAATACTACAGACATATTATTCTGCTTTTTTTAAAACGGATTCCACAGGGTGCCTGCTGCTGCGCTTTGCTTATTGGGATATTTCAAACTTACCAAAGACCTATACTAACCGAAACTTAACTAAAAATGCACTTCGGAAGCGATTATACCATCTTGTTCTTCAGTCAAAACAAAACAAATATAGCCCTTTTTGATTTCAGTAACAGCTATCCTACTGTACATTGATAGATTATATTGCTGTATCTGACACATAGCGAAAATGATAACACATGGGTAAAACTGGTCACAACATCATTGGTCACGTACCCTCTGAAAACATTGTTCGCAGCTTTTAATATATTTGAAACTGTGATAGAAAATAAACATTGTTCTCAAATAGACATAATCTCTCATATATGCATGCACATAAAAGATTGAATATTACCTTGTTTCCCCCCTTGGTAAAATTATGTTATTTCAGTATAAATTATACAATTTTAAGACAAATGAATGACTGCTTTGAGCGAATAGTGAAATAAAAGAAAAATATTAATATAAATTGCTCTTAATATGTTTAATTTAAATTTGGATTTTGCGTTTCACTGGTTTGTGTCATATCTTAAATACTACCAAAGCATAATCTGAAGATTAAAAAAAACAGGAACAAAATTTTTTTTTCCTGATTATCTTTAGCCTTGAGCAACATCAATTTAATGGAAACTTCAGAAAGTCAGTTTAATAATAAACCTTGGTTAAGCTCTGCAATTTAGTTAACAGAGATTAATAAAACCTCAAGAGAACCATGCAGAGTTTGATGCAGTTCGACTTAAGTATTAGCAGTACTTTCTCTTTAGAAAAATTTGCATTAAAATATCTACAAACCTTGCAGAGGTCAAACTATCAAACTGCCTTTATCTAAATAGGAAAGCGTTTTACAGTAAAGTGTCTTAATAAAAACTGAACATTTAGAGCCATACCAAATTCATAATGGTTCTTTAAATGCCATTGTACCAGATGAAAGGAGAACTATTCTTCTTATACTGGTGCATATTTTAAAGGAAGATTTGTGGCATTGTTTCATCCACTTCATACAATTGGTCCTGGTATTTACTTAGAAGACTGTGATGTTGCTTTGTCATAGCTTTTCTTGGTATATTGAAGGATGATCTATCTACTTAACAAGAGGATCACGCCTTTCTACCTTGCCAAATTGTAGAGCTCTTTATACAAATATAAGCCTCAAGAAGTAGGCTGACAAGATAAGAAAGAAAGGATATGCAATTTCAAAAATGAAACAATAACAGTTCCTGGGACCAGTGGTAATGATGATTTTGCAGTCATTACGTGTAAATACACACAGTCAAACATATGAATAGCAGGCATTAAATGATTAGAAACAACTCAAATTAGTCTGCCTTTTGTTGATATCACTTCAGAGTAGACCTTTTAGAGCATTGCTGGAAAGAATTCCTCAAGAAAAATGGAAACGTCTAAAGCTGCACTTTGTCTTAAACATTATGAGGATATCCAGAAGTGAAATGAAACTAAATACTTAGAATCCCTTTGGCAGTATTTTTGTTGTTTCAGGCATGCTAAAGTGTCTTACCATTAAAGAAAATGCAAAAAGAGTTGTGTGTACATGTACATTGTGGTGAACAGCTTTCCTTCTTATGTTGTTTAGTTGTCACACTACAAAGGAAGAAAGTACAATTCTTTGAAGAAAATGCTACCACTAATTATTGGTTTTCCAGTGAGACTGGCACCAATGGACAGTGATTAAAGTTCATATCCTTGCATATTATGTAGAAGAATACATTTCTAAAACATTTCTAAACAAGGAGACTGTTCACTTGCTTATTTTATTAATTTATTGAGGATATTTCATTTAATTTGTATTTCAATCATTTTTTAACTTTGGTCACAGAAATCAGTAACTGCAATTTCAACAAATATCTAATCATTTGAAAAGACAATATCAAGCATTATATTTTTAGACTAGACAATAGTGGCTCCTTCACAGTCTATCTGTACAATGGGATGTAGATTCTTCCACATGAATCACCAGTGCATGTTTAAGGTCATTTTTAAAAATGTATGGAAAAGCTTATTGGATCCTGTCTTGAGGCCAGTGAGATTATTGTATTACATACTGTATACACTGGTTTATAATGTTATTACAATGTAGAATGTCTACAAAGTTTGCAGCATGGTTTAATTTCTAAATGTATTCTCTTGTGAGGGGCGGCTGCACCAGATATTATCTGAAGACCCACTTATGTTCCAAAATATGGCTTCTGATTGCACTGACAGAGTACTTAGTGGAATTTTTGAGGCAGAGTAGATTTGTTGTGGCATTCACCACACTTGGCACCATCAAACTAATTTCTCTTCTGATGTAATTTCTGTGGCTAAAGGATACATCATTATTCTTGGAGAACTTCCAGGAACTCCAACATTAATGGAATAAGTACATTCATGTTGCAAGAGATAATGATGGGCAGAAAAAATACGGTATAGCGTTTGAGAAGTCATGACTTGCTCATTTAGCTCAGGTTTGATACTTAGTGAACACCCATTGTATCACTTGTATACACCAGTAAACATATCTCGTACTTAACAGAGAAGATTACGAAGATCATTTGAAAAGCAATTTTTACATATTACATAGTAAAATTATGTTTATTGGAAAATGATTTGTAAATCAAGTAGCTAGTGAAAGGGATGTGCCACATGAATTAGCTGAAGTAATAAAACCCCACAATATTCTGTTGAGAACTACAATCGTTCTACTGTATCTGTATCTGTATTTGTACATCTAGGTCACTGGATGCAGAAAAGCAAGTGTTTTGAAAAAGAAAAGGGAACAAATGGTGTCAAAATACATAATTAAGCACTTTTAGTTTTAAGTATGTGCCCCAAGGAAATCTCTTCTTAAGATTCAAAGGACTTGGAATTATGCAGTTAATCCAAAGTCCAAATGTGTATTTTTTAAGTTCCAATGTTGGAAACTATCTTGTTACATTGCAAATTAACTCTGTAAATAAGTTTGGAATGTGCATATGACCACTGCTTTGATGATTAAAATAACAAAAGGGCAAAAGTGAATCACCATTAGTTTGGGTAACGTGAAAAATGATGTTTGCCTCTTGTCCAAAAACACGTGCCCACTTTCTTTGTCAAACACAGAGTCATACAGAATACGTTACTATGGGAATTAATTTTTCCTTTTCACACTTCTTTTTCCTCACATTTTCTTCTGGCACAGCCACTGGAATAGTCTGGCTGAGCTCTCTTCTATCATGGAGGCTTCTCTTGTTATCTCAAGAGACATCACACTATTAATCAGGGAGGCTGACAGGCATCTTTCCGGACACACCAAATACCAGTAAGAAACCAGCATGATACCATCTATCCAGCTTTAAGAGCTGTGGAAAAGACTATTCCAGATATACTCTACTGGACAGAATGGCAAAAGGAGAAAAGTTCTGGAAACCTCGGCTAAAGAGTAAAAGAACTGGAAAGACGCACACTCAAAAACAGATCAAGGCCAGCAAGTGTGTTAGGATGTGTTGAGTCTGGTATTCATTTGATGTGAGTAATTGTAAAGCTCATGCAAAGGTTATACTTTCATTTACTCTTATTTGGTTGAAGGAAGAAATTAATGTTGTGGATTTAAAAATAAAACTTGATTCCCCGAAGTCACTATGTTATAAGCACATCTGTTTTTTGTTTTCATCCATAAAACGGTCTCATACTGTACTTTGCATTTTTATGCTTGAATTCAGCACTTGTAGTGCGGAGACAGTATCATTATCACTACCCAGTCCGATTGCATCATATCACATATGCTATCCAAGGCTGGCCGTCGTTAATACTTGCATGGGAGACTTTGAACAAGTTTTCTGGTTTCAAGTCTTTTTGGTAGACAAGGGGGTAGACCTGTGTCCTCTGGACCACAATAGTCAAACCAATTGCCTCATATTGGTGACAGGGGACACTGTGTGGTAGGTTGTGAGGTACCATCCTAAAGAGAAGATAAACTGAGGTACACACTACTTGTTCTTTAAATAATCCCGTGACACTCTCTGTGAGAGTAAGAGTGTTAACCCTATTTTGCTGACTAAATTCCTCTCTGGGCCCTCCCCATTCCTGAACTATTAAGGGGGATGTTATGTTAAAATTGTACAATACTAATTGTACAATTTTTGTATTGCCGTGCTCCTGGAATCAGTCCACAGAAGAATGAACAGCTACATTACCTAGCTCAAAGAAATGCTCTTCACTGACAGGCTTAAAGAGCTGAACATTGTTAGTCTTGGACGATGATCACTGTGGAACCTGACTCAAGTGCTCAAAATCCTCAAAAGCTCTTGACAGAGTAAACCCAATGGACAGCTTCAGAATCAAAAGTGAACTATGAACCTAAGGACACAAAACTAAGGGGAAATCCACTTAAAAGTGAGACTATCTTTACACTAAGGGTTGTGGGAGCCTGGAACAAGCCACCTAGCACTTTTACCATTCCATTACTTCTTTCAAGGAGCAGCATGATGAAATCTTTGGCCAGTTAGCTACTAAAAATCAAAGGAGTTGGATGGGCTAATGGGATTACGTTCTTGTAACAATGTCAGATAAAACTTCTGAAAGAGGGTAAACGTAATCTAAAGGTTACACTCTAATAGGTAAAAATGGGTAAGAAGAATATTGTGATGTTATTTTTATTCCCCCATACAGTACAAGGGGTACAGATGATTGAAAAATATTTTCAGAAAATGCTAAACACAATGTTTTACAAAGAACACCTTTCAGAGTAAAGACATGCTTTCAGAACAAGCAGTAGTTATGAATTATGGGAATGAGGAATATTAATTGGCTCTTTCCATTTCATATCTAACTAGTCTTCAAATTCTGCTTCATGTACTGTATATGAAGTCAAGTTGGCAGCCAGTCAGCTACTGTATTTCCTGTTTATCGCTGTTGTGTTTTAGGCTCATCAGTGAACCACAGCTACCTTTGACCAGTGAAAAGGTGTGTATGCTGTGTCTTACAAGAAACACTTTTCATGGTTATATATACTCCTCTGTATATATAACACCTTATCCCATTGTGCCCTTTTTCTTGACTGTTGCTGAAAACTGGCACCTGATAAATCAAATAGATGAGTAAACAAATGGAAGGAGAGCAGAGTGTATCACATGATAGTCTGAAACAATGTTTTTTGGTCTCAAGCATTTTATGGAACATAAGCATCAGGATCATTAATCTGAGACACAAATAAAAATACCTAGGAAAATGAGCAATGTTATCTGTAAACTGTAGGTGTATTAAATGTACTCTTTTAAATGTTTTTTTTTTTAAACTGTGATCTTTAAGTGATGGAAAATGAGCTGCATGTGATTGATTAACTAAGATGGTTGGAACATCTTATTCCTGTTTTTTCAGGTATTTGTTATGCTGTTTTGCTTTTCAAACCCTTGAAATAATCTGTTTCATATCCTCCATCCAACATGTATCAATATTCCCATTACATGCTGCTGTTTGCTATTACATCATTTTGAAGGAAATTTTTGTCTGTTGAGTCATTTGTCACCTGATATACTATTTCTTTCGCCTGCATTTGCTACTCCTTAACTGAGTTTACATTCTACTTTGCTGTTCTTGCAAAAATTATGCTTTGTTTTTTGCAAGAATACACATTTCTAAAAGGATTTGTCAAACATGAAGATTGTGTGTACACACTGGTGTATGTAATGCATCTTTGTGTTCTGCCCTTGGGCAATGCAGAGTGGATCATTATATTGCAAAATGTGAATAAAACATTGAAAGGTAAGACAAACCCATGTGGAGAGAAATGAAAACCTGTCCCAAATGTTCAATGCCTCTGTCTAAAAGGTTAACACTGTACACCCTGGGGAATTTAAGAACCCGTGTCAGCAGTTTCACTCAGGCAATCATGTTCAAAGTCTGAAAACCACAATTTGGTTTTACCTGAATCTCAGCATGGGATTGTATGTTTGTTCTCTGTGTGGAAACTCTTGCAGCAAAATATAGCTAGATCTGTTAATGACCACGTTATTGCAAATTATTTCCTCATACGTATTCCTCTTTGGCAACCTTTTGAAGGCATTTGGGGAATCTCATCTGTTGATAGTGTATCAGAAAACCTGTACATAATATGAAGACTATCACACAAAGAACACAAATATACAATATGAATGATATTTACTCCCTCTTTCCTTTGTGTTAATGACCACTTACTCTCTGTAAACTAAGACTATAAAACGGTTCTGTTCCACTAAACAATTTATCTTTCAACCAATGATTAGATGATGAGATTGCTTCAAAAGTGAGAGCAAACTGTGCTTGAACCCGTCCACACTGAACGTTGCCACCATTGGCCGTCAAGGAAGAGGCAAAATATTTCAGCCAAGATTAATGATTTGGCAGAGTTTATTTCCTCTCCCCTATGAAAATTGCCACTCTCTTCTACAGGTCATTGGAGAACATCAGAGCCTTCAACATCTTTAGAAACATATTGGGAAACGGAGACCAGAAAGCAGAACACCTGAACTCTAATTACCCGTAAAGAGAAAGAATCAGAAGAGGGCAGAATGATTTTTCTTTTTAATATTATTTAGAAACTCTCAGCTGCTCCCAACATTAGAAAAGCGTTTCACACCAGAGCTATTGTTTTGGCTACGCCATGCCACACTGTTGAGCAAATGTGACAGCAAAGTTATGGTAAGTCTATGATGGATCACTTCACTTGAGCAGTTTGGATCACAATTTGCACTTGTTTTTCTAACAGATTGAAGCCAGTGTGTAAACAGTTTGGAAAAATGGTTTGTTTCTGCTGCTTCTGTCTTCACTCAATGTTTTGACTTCGTAAGTTCTTCAGGTCTTTAATGTTCCTTAACATGGAGGAATAGCAAATTCTTTGCAGAGACTATTTATAAACTATAACAGTATGCTACAAAAACAATGAACAAGAAAGTTATGAAACTTGGCCTTTTCCAATCAGTTAGAGCTATTTGATGTACATAGAAAATGTGATTAATTGAGCATTTTGCAACTAATGTTGCCTAGCTGCTCTGTAAATTATTTCCAATACAATTCTCATGTAAAAGTACAATTATTTTATTCTTGAAAAGGTACAATCCAGCCTAAATAAATTACACTTTGTTTACAAGTTTAATTTTCTGAAAGTTCTGACCAGTAAACCGTGTTTTCTTGAAATTGCAGAATACTGACAAGGTACTCGGGTTTTGGTTTAACTATGTTTCATGGATATTAACTCAGTTTTATATTCCATAACACAATTTAAAAGTCAATAGACATTCAAGAAGTGTCTGAAGGCTATAATTCTAAAATATATCTGACAGGCTGATAGTATGTTTAATTTTCTGTCATAGGTTCTTACAGTATGTGCTTTATAAAAAGAAAATGTGAATACTGTATGAGTATGATAAATCTGTGTTTTGTGGCACTTGTGGTTTTTAAATGTCAATCTAAATGTCATTTGTCGATGTCATGTACTAATGCATATTTTGTATTAAAATGTAAATTGTTTGCATGTGAACTAGCATTATTTATTAAAACATTTAAAAAGTTTATTTAGTCTGTGATGGACAAATGAAGACTGCTGATCAGACAGGGATATAATGGTACTACAGTACAGTATGTTGTACTGTACTAACCACATAAACCATGTTGTTTATTTTGCTTGTGAAGGTGAATTACAGGTCTCTTTGTTAGGGGTTTGCTCTTACAGCAATGCATTGTCTTTTTAAGCCTCTCAAACATCCTTATAATGATTGAAACCTCAATAGACTCAGCTGTATTATGCCACATACTGTATATTGTGACAGGTAAGACAAGTATAGGAAAAACAAAGCTTGTTCTGTTTCCATTCCAGCTTGATTTACATATAATTAAAATCCTAAATATAGCTACCATTGAGAGGAAATACTCATTGGCATGTATGCATGCTGGCAGAATATGGGACACTGAACAATGTTTGTTCAGGAACACATTTACAGTGCCTTTTAAAGGGATGACTTCAGATGATTTTATACACCGGACATCCTGATCTTAAGACCCAACTCAGACTACAGGTTAATGAAGTAACAGAGTAGAAATAACTCATTAGAAAAAGTTTTGCGTTTTGAGGGGTGAAGTGAGGGGTTATTTCCACAGGTGATGTAGATGTCAGACAAACAAAGTTATTTTAACCACAAAGCCCAGAAAGTGCTCATCTCAGCTGACTTTGTGCAATCACACTGGCCTCCTGAGGTATTTGTGTGAGAATGGCCTCATGGTGTGTGGAAGAGAGGAATGCCACAACACCTTTGAAGGAGTCTTTTGAGGTTTCTAATTTCTAGGAGAAACTTCCCTCTTAATGCTACTGAGATGCATTGGTGCTTATGACTGTTCATTAACTGTATGTAAGTACCTAAGTGTTACATTGTCTATACTTGTGAGGAATGTTTCTAATTAATCCATGACCAAAAATCCTCTGTACTACACTTTTTAAAAGATTTCACTTACATTTTCTTTTCCATCTAAAATATTTGCTATAGAAATAAGCACAAAAATGTATTTAACTAGATTTAATTAAATTTGATGTAAAAACTGCAACATACTTTGCAATTCATGTAGATTGAGAACATCTGTAATGCGGTTCTTATCCTGTTTCACTAATGAACACAGCCAAAAGATTCTGAGCCTTAATAAATAACTGCATTAATAAAGCCACCAATTTGCATTGACCTAACAGCATGAAGGCCTTCAGTGCTGAAAAAAATCAAAAATAATTCTATTGAAATGAATGATTCAAATTCGATGGTATTTTATGCTTTAAAAATTACGGACTTCAAATTGTTTTCTTCAATGAAAAGTGTCTGGCAAAAGTTATTTTCAGATAAGATTAGAGGATGGCTTTATCACCTATTTCACAGGCCCAAAACATTCCAGGAGCTGTCCAGGGAAGAGAGTGGAAGATGCAAGGTGCAAGGTGCTGAAAAGTAAGGTCGCAAATCTCCTCTAAGTAAGAGTACAAATGGGAGAAATACTGGAATTTAGGCTTTGATGTACCCCAGGACATTCACAGAGTAAAATAGAAAATCTCATAGAATTTAAACCCCCCACAGCAACATGAAGGATCAAAAACAAGAGTTCCCAGTCTTGGATTTAAGAGGCTTTTGTCTGAGATTGGCAGTTTGAGGTCTGGAGATATTCTATTTCTCTGATTAAAAAAAAAAAACATCAGATGTTTATGTTAACAATGTTTAGGGAAAAAGTTGTGTAAAATATTGTGAAAAGTGAAAATTAATTTAAAGGATTACTTTATAATTTTCCAATGCATGTAAAATAATAAAGTAATGTCGAAATGACAGTTTCTATCACCCTAGGGGTTAAATAATTATTAATTGAAAATACTGTATTGCAAGGAAGTATACAGTATAAGACAAGGTACAGAGTCCAGTAGCAGCAACAGACAAAATAAGTAATACTTTGCACAATATGCACAAGAGATCGAAAGCATACAGTAATATAGAGGCTACACAGAAAAAACTCAATCAATATGCCACAGCTCCATATAGAGTTCTAGCCCTAGGCTTGGGTCGAAATGGAAGATCACAATTTTCACATTTGTTCAGGCAAAAAGAAAGATCATATAAAACAGTGCTGACAAAATTCAGTTATCAAGAAAAAAAAAACTCCATACATACACCAAGAGCTGATATTAGATTAATTATATCAAACTTATCAAAATCAAACAAAACTGCAATTTATTTTTCAACATTACCTTTTAATTTTATCAGCAAAATTCCCCAAAGCAAGGCCCCTTTCCAATCAATGGTGTTCATCGGGCTCACAGAAGCAGACTCACTTCAAAAGAAAGTCAAGGCAGTCTTCCAGGGGTCATTTATAACTTTCAACATCTTTATTCTTGCAAAGTGGGCACAAAGGGCTTCCAGAGAATTGAGAGTGCATTACATTTTGGTACTTTCCATTAAAAGCCAATTCATGAGATGCGCTTTTGTTACCTGACACTTTTAAAAGCAACTCGTTTGACATTTTATTCCTATGCAATAATGTTTGGCAAAAAAAGTACAAAGCATTTTAAAGAAACATTGTTTTAAAGCCAGCGGCTTTACATAATGTTTTCATATGGAAAACCGTTCAGAAATCCAAACTGCATAACAGGGAAGTGGCAATTTTCCAGATAACAGGGGCAAATAGAATAGAGAAACAGAGTTCATCTAGTGACAACAGTTTAAATGTTAGGAAATAGGTTTGAGGATAAAAAGTGAGGGCATTTGACATTTCAGACAAAATGCTCTGAGACAAATAGTTATAATTTAATGTAAACAATTAGTGGAAAAGGGTGCTCCGTTCTTTATTTAGAGTAACAGTTTCAAATAAACTGGATATATTGAACTTGATGCACATTTTGCACTGTAAAGAATAAACGATATTAATAAGATTTATGTTTCACCTTTTTTTCCCCTCCATAGGACACTATCCAATAAAACACTCAAGCTGGAGTAAGTTACTGTGCTGCTATTCTAATTTAAAACAGACATAAAATTAAGAAAAATGTACTGTAAGTGCACCAAGTTTGTTATATTAACACAAATGTTTTATATATCAGAACATCTGTAATAAACACAGCAAGAATACTGTAAATTGAAGAGTTTTTAGTAAACAAAATGAACTTTTCTGTATATATATAGCAAGAAACTGTAATGCTCCAGAAGGAGATGTTTTTCTTTGTCTTTAACAATGGGTATACTCCTGCAGTGATTTTCTGGCTAATGTATTTTAAACTAAGCAGACAAACACAGAAGAAAGTTTTGGATCAAAGAACACATGGCCTTGATAACCATGGTTTCTTTTGCTGGTTAGCAAATCCCTAAATATATACCCCAGCAAGCAGTTGCCCTGTTTTGGTGCAAATCCCAATTGGTATCTCAGCTACACTCAACATATCCTCATTAATGGATCAGCTTTCCAGCCCCAGGCTATTAGCTCCCAGTAAACAATTCATCCTAGAGCCAGTTTCAATTAACTCATCCCTGCTGCCAGCAGCTAGAGTGAAACTGGCTACTGTGATTTACTGATCCCAGTCTCTTCTGAAAGATCAATTAGAAGGGTTCAGAGTTCTTACTTAAAAAGAACGAACAGCTGTCATGTGTCACTGTAAAGCTTAAGGACACAAAACATTAACTGAAGTTCAAAGACTGATTGGTGTGTATATGTGTGTAATGGTGCATCATTGCATAATTTTGCCATACCTTCATTCACACATGGAAAGTAGGTTAAAAATACACTTATTTATTCACAGGAATGCACCACTCATTAATGATGTGCCAAAATGTTTAAGGCATGCTCAAGGTGATCGAGAAACTGTGATAGGATCAATCATTTCATGGGAGATGTTGCATTTTCAAAATGCACTGGGTTCATGTAAGAAAAATAAAATGCAATTAAAATTAGTTAGTACCTTTCAGTCAGTTTCACTTCAGATCAGCGTGTTGTAGTCACTGACAGATTTGCTAATCTTTCAAGACCGTTAAGGTTATCCCCCACTTTACCTTCCTGCAGATAAAGAACGTGCCTAGCCATTCTCTATGGTTCTCCGATTCGGGACTTTCATTTGACCCCTCAAAACAGACAAATTGTGAATTGCCTCCTATGCATCTACTGTAGGCTGTGGAATTCTTATATTCTACATTCCTAAAGAATATCAAGTGTATAATAAACAATAATGTGAAATCTAGAAAGTAATTTAAGCACTACAAAATAAAATTAAAAACTTGATTTCAGAAAGCAATCATACTGTACCTCAGCTTCTGGATACACAAGCTGTATTACAACAGTAATAGGGAAAGAACCTCTTCCTCCCAGACTGAAGTGCAGCACTCACTTTTGTGACAAATAGCAGCAATATGCACTAGGTCACTGCATATCAGGTGGATATGTAAGATTCCAGGACTTCACATGAACTGGGAAAGGTTTAGGCAGTACCCAGGGCACTCAGGTAAACATTCCTTCAAATAATGGCATGGGACAGAGAAGGACAGATCTCTAGGCTCTCTAAAATATGGCATCATCCTTCATCAGCAGATGTCAGTCTTCTACAATGTCAAATTGATTTTCTATTGGATTGACTATTATGGAGGGGGGGGGTGGGGGGGGTGGAGGAGGAAATGACATCTGGGAAACTTTGCCAGAATTATCCCAAGGCAATTGTAAGAAACTACTTTTGAGTATACTATCCATGAGGGGATTTTCCCCCAATGTGAAATGTAAGAGATGAAGTATTTAATTAAAATCGACAATGTTGACAGGAAAAGGTTTATTTTGATCAGTTTTGCAAGTTATGCAAAATGTTCATATACAGTAACAATTTCTTATAGGTGGTACAATGACAACCCTTTACAATTTGCCCAAAATAACATCCTGGGGAAAAAATAAAAATCCAGATCATTTTAAATTTTGGAACTCTCAATAGGACTTAAGTGAGCACCAACCCAAAATACAGGAAAAAATAAATAGAGTGAAAATCACTTTCTAAAGTCTTAGAAATTTAGTTGAAAACTCCCCCCCCGCCATCATGATTACTTGCTCCATTGCAAAACGCATAAAAGAGAAAAGAAACCTTAATAAAGGGAAAGTTCTGCATGCCCATATGTAGTTTGTTGAAAATGCAGTTTCCCCACAACTGTTGTTACACTTTACAAGATGTATAGTTTTAAACATTTCAGTAGCTTTTGTAAAAAAAAAAAAGCTACTTGCCGTTGTATAGCACATACAATCTAGTGCAGGATGAAAACAGGAAAATTAGTTGTATTTACATCAAAATACACATTTTCTAAATGGTAACCTCCATCAACCTGAATTAAAGAATTTTTGCATTAGGGAAACAAGCATGGGAGCAACTTTTGGTGCACAATTGTAAATAAGAGGGCAAACACCTACGGAACGATCAAGAGAAAGAAAAAAAAGAATTCAGCTTAGACCTCCAGTGTCCCCCATCATAACGGCCACCGAGGTGCAGGTCAGGGGTCAGAGGGACTTAGAAATGTTCTAAACCCACCCTCCTCCCCTACTTATAATAGATTCCACAGAGTCTCAGGCATAGGGAAGTTTGGTCTTGGATCTGTCAATGTTAAACATCTCTCAACAACTGCTTGAGAGGACACTGATGTAATGGAAACAATGAAGGTAAAACATGCCTTAATGAAAAAAGAAAAAAAAAAGATAGCTGAGCTAATGAAAGGGAGTAGTCCGTCATTCTTGGATTTAATAACACCACTGTACCATTACCATTTCATGTAATATTCCACATGGTATGTTCTTTCCTTTTAAGAAATGAAGGCTTCACAGTTGAAATGCTGCATTTTTCAGCCTGGAATCAACCTTTACCTGTTCCTTTGCAGCCTACACATCCAATGCAGCTACTGTACCTACTTGAACTTCATCCTATTTTTGTATAGGAAAGTTCACATCAGTGTGTACAATCAAATATGCAATAGGGATGTTTCTTGGCTGAATGGAAATAGGTTTTACAGGCAAGAGACTTTAGCCATAAGAAGAAAGGCCAGACATGAAGCTGAAGTCCCAGAAAAGACTACCACTGTATGCAACCATGGAGGTACTGTACAGTATTGTGCATTAAACATTTGAGGCTGCACAAACTTAGAAAGTAATGACATCACTTGGCCACAGATCACTGTGGTTTGTTTGTACATTTGTTTGTTGCAGTTTTGTTCTAATTTCAGTGGGGAAAATTAGAAGCTTAATTGATTCACAAGTTCCCAGATGATTCCTTTATTTGATTTAAAGTCAGCAAGGTGAATCAAGCTTAGCGAGTCAACACAAACCGATTCAGTTACAATTGCAGAGCTCAGAGAGCAAAGGCGAGCTTGAACTGAAGGTGAAATGGTCAAATTCAAAAACACAACCCTCATATTGAGGCATGTAAAGCAGATGACAGGTCATGAAGATTTTAATTTTGCTGGATATTTCAGAAAAGATTAAACTCTTCAAAAATTACATTAGACTAATTTATATTATCCATATAGAATACCTGGGGAAAACAAACAAATGCACCTTTAAGATTCCACGGTTTTAAATTAAGCACATTTAAATACAAGTTGGTAATTGTTACTACAACTGACAGTCATTTTTTCTGAAGCCAGTGTTGGAACTGTACCTAGTACCATTTGTTTTTTAGGTAGAATAAATGTACTCCATACAATAGATTTCTGTAGATTCTGCTACAGGAATCTTAGCCAGTTCTAGTAATAGATTAAAAAAAAAACCCAATTTCTCAACCCACAAAAACATGTGGGTAACAAAGCACAAGGGTAGCAACTTTTGTATTTTGTTGCCAATATTAGTGGTTAATCCATTTGTTAGGTTTGATATAGCTATTGGAAACAGCCGTCAGGTTTTGATAAGTGCTTCAGGGTTAGAGTGTCTGTGTAGGTTCATCCTTATTAATTATAAGCTGCCAAATATTTCTGGCTCTGTCTGTAGCAGGGTGATGACAACCATTTGTTAAAGAAATTCAGATAAGAAACTGAATTGATGTCCAAAGAACATTATATTTTTAACCATTCCTAAGGGAATTTTTTTTTTATAATGCAGATATTCACAATTCATGGCTGGTTAAATTTTAGAAGTTTTGCAAGCACCCACAATTAAACATTTGTCAAGATCACATTAAGGTGGAGTAATACAACAGTAATGAGGATACAATTGTGACATGCCTACCTCTCCATAAGTGGTATCATGAAGCCTGAGCACATGGAAAACAAACAGCAAGAACATTTGTACTAAGAGACTTAATTTGCTTCCCTCCTCCCCCAAAAGTCCACCCTACAACCCAAAGAAAAACATACCCTAAACTAATTCAACACCACCTACTCTCCTGAATCCCTTTATATATCAAACTCATCTAAATGAACCCCTTGTGATGATGTGACTTTCAGCCCCATACCAATTAACTAATAATTGCTCAAATAATGCACCACAGGAGAACCTACAGTATATACAAACAATAGAAGCCTTAACCTCTAGTGACAGGTCAGCTGAAAACACGGTCCTCATTCCTGCTGGCCTGCAACAAATCAATGCCAATGCCAAAGATAAATCCATTAAACAACCAGGACAACTGGTACCACCTGGCTCAGGAACTATTTAGAAAAAAATCATTTTTTTCTAACCTAGAAGCTATGGAACAGGGAAACAAGTCATTCGGAATTCCAAAGAGTCTGTACAATGGATGTTCCTTGAGAAATCTAAGGTTTATATGCTATCAAAATGACTTAAAAAATGCACAGGTGGGTTTTTGAGTTTTGAAATATTTTGAATGATGAATTCTCTGTAAGGTCTGTGAGTACAATAAATAATTTCCTAATCTGCTCCACATTATCCCTCAAAGTTATAACAAGACATTACAAAAATAATGTAGCATTCTAGAAAAGAATCAAGATAAATATTATCCACTGAAATATACTATCAATATTAAATATAAATGTATAATATACAGTATATAGTTATATAGAGTATCACAAAAATTTGGTAGTCCTGAAAAATCCAACTATGCATGTTAAGCCTTTTTTCACCCAGCTGAAAGCACTTTTTGGATACTTGACATGAAACATAGTTAATTGTACTGTTTTTTAAATGCTCAATCATGTAAACAGCCTTGCAAATACATCAGTAAGGTTTCTCATGACTCTCCAATAGTGAGACATTCAGGGGCGCCAGTTTAGAATAGGGAGAAAATATTTAACCTCTCATCCATCTCAATTCTTTAGATTAATACTTTTACCCTTTTTAAGAAGAGCAGGAAAAGTGTGATTTACTTCTTTGATTGAGAAACAAGGTTAATTGGATTTTTCCTGCCTCCCTCCCTCAGACACACAAACATCAAATGTACAGGACTCCTTTCTACCTTGGTTCTATGTAAGCATTCACAGATGCCCTAGTAACATCCCTCTTGAAGTATGATATGTAGATGAAAACTAAAAAAAAATGGAATTATGAGTTCAGAAAAATAAAAAAGTGTTTGCAAGTATCTAAGCTCCATTTGTTTCCCAAGTTCTAGATATACTTAAGGCAGCAGGACATTGGAAAAAAGGGATAACACTAAATGATACCAAAGACGGCTGGGATTTTCCAGAAAGATTTTGCTTTGGCACATGAGAACCATCACTGTCCCTAGCATGTGGAGTCACTCTAATTATAGATGTCTTGACAGCACCAGACTCCAGGCCTCACAACCACTGACCTGTCCATCTCTCTCCCACTACAAGAATGGGTCTATCCTGTCTTTGGTGTTTTATTTTAGAACAAGAGGGGCAGCCATACTTCCCTCTCCCACCCCTTGAGTAGGAGCCCAGCTGCACTATGTTTATTTCTAAGAGACAGAAGGGCTCATTCCACGAGCTACTGCTAATTTGTGTGCATCACCACAATGATCCACTGAAAAGATACTTTTATCTCAGAAGTGTCTATAAGAAACAGATGGAGGGTTCAATTATTGAGCAAACTTTGCACTGTATAACAAAGGGCACTGCAATAAATGCAAGTACATTCATGAACCATTCTTCTGTTTTTTATAAATAAAGATTTAAATGAAGTTTCTTTAATTTTCAATTAAAGGAAACTTGGAGTTTAATGTATGTCATGATTAACCTCTGGGTAACTTTCTTTAAAAGATTTCCTTAATTAAGTTCTATTATTTATTGAATTCAGAATGTCAAAATTATGGTTCTTTTTAGCCTTTGCATGGTACATGGAAGTATAAGAATCTGTATGCATTTTCTTCTCGCTTTTTACCCATCTATATCCTGTATTCATGTGGTGATGCTGAGCTGGGGATTCAATAGTCAGGAAACATAACATAACATTACTGAGCCAAGACAGGTGAGGATCTAAGCAGGTCTGTATCTGACCTTTAACATCTGGGCACTTTCTCATTCTTGGCCCACAATACAGTATGTCTCAGACTCAGGCCAGTTTCTTTGTGATCCTGAAAGCTTTGATTTAAACATTTCACCACTTGACATTCAAGCAGGTTTTACTCTAACAAAATAATATAAGTGAATTGCAATATTGATTCAGAAAGGGCAGAAGCAAACCACTGTGAAGTTCTGCAAAATTAGAAACCTTCTTGGAGTCTTATAGATGCTCAGCCATTGTTTATACAAATTACTTTAATTTCCCTACACAAATAAGGTTGCCACCCCTCTGGAACACCATTAGCTATATTATAAAGAGTGGAGCATCCAAATTAATCATACAAAGTACTTTCTGTGTATGAGTAATAACAGTGGCACAATCCAAGCACAGGTCACGTTTATCAAAGCCATAAAGTCAACAGGGCCTGATTTATCTTAATTAATTATGTATTACCTCAATTCTTATTAACACTTTCCTTGGGTTTTATTAGTGGGGGTAAACAGATTAATATGCTTTCGTTTATTTTTAAAGCCTCCCCTCATTAAAACAAATTTGCCATTCGAGTAACAATGTAATAAAATGCAACATTAGCTATTTATTAAAGATTTTACTTGGACAGCTTTTTTTAAGCAAGCTGAAGACAAAATAAACAAAAGAAAAGGAGAAAACAAGAGAGAGCCAACAAACGTCTTATAAGAAAAAGTGCATTTTTTTTCCCTCTTCAGCAGCCCCGATGCAATCTGTCATCGCAGTAAATTCAGCAGGTATTTCTCCATCATTCTCGGGGCTGTTTTTTTGTTTATCTTTCCCTCCAATTATGCTGCACCTTACACCAAAAACAAACATGTACTCAAGCCCAAACGTACAACACAGACTCAGACAGCCTGGTGCCATGTCAAGCCTGGAGGGCTGATAATTGGGCTTGATGACCTTCTCTAAAGGGCCCAGGTCTGCAGGAATGAGGTGCTGTCGCTTCTGTCAATTTATCTCACGGAGTATGAGGGAGATGGGCATCATCAATTAATAGATAATTGGAACTAGTTTCCATCCTGCTCAGACTGAAGCATTCACTCTGCACTGTTTCTGATTCAGACAGAACAAGAAAGACAGACATTTCCTCCATTCCCCACTTCACGTAAGACTTCATTCAGGGTCTGTTGGTCAGAATTTTGTCACTTACGTTTGTGCTTATTTTAGGACCATTTACAAGTTTTACATTTCCATATTTCTGGGTTTATTTTTTCCTTGTGTGAAGCACATTTTAACCTCTAAAATGGGTAAAATTTTTGGAAACTTCTAAATTTTCCACCCATTGTTTTATTTGTAAGCATAAAAGGAAAGATTTAAAAGGAAACATGATATTATGCAATCTAACATAACATAATATAACTATAACAGTCCTGCCAAAAAAAAGAGTCAATCTTGTTTGGAAGTAACTAATTTCCAGAAGTAAAATAAAAGTGTACAATTAGAGAAAGCATCCTTTGAGCTTTAAATCTTATTATTTTCTTTTATCATTCCTGTAAAAAAACATTAACAAAAACATCTAGCTGCTGATGTGATTTAAATATATAATTTGATATAAAATGACTATATAAAGTCATTTTGAATAGCCAGTAAACCCTTATTTACTAGCACTTACAGTAGACTAAAGTGATTCGGCTTTCTCTTCTGTTGCTTATCAGAACATAATAAGGGAGATACAAGCTATGAATCAGAGCTCTCTGGTAAGGTATTGAAAATAGATTAGAGCAGAAACAAGTAAGACACTTTTTCATGTACTCCAAAAATAAGGTACAGTAGATAAGGACTTTACAAGCTGATATTTGAGCATCTGCTCTTTGGATAGAAAAAGGAGCATGTCATGAACCTGGATGTAAACATTAGATGAATCTGGGGTTGTAAATGGAAATCAGTGACAAGTTCACAAAGTAAAACAGTGTGGCATGTGTTACTGTGTGTAATGTGATCACGCTGAGCAAATCCCACTAGGGAAAGAGAAGTATCTTAGTGCAAACCATTACTGACAACAGCTCGAAACACGTGGCACAGAAAAAAAGGTGCAACTGGAGAAATGGAATTAAACTAATTTTTAAATAAGTAGATCTGAAAACTAACAAAACGTAATGGCCATATAATCACAATACATGTGAGGTAAGTCTTTTTTCTCTTCTTCCTCTTTTAAATTTCCTTCTTGGCATTGGATGAGCCCTATGAATTGAACAGCATTCAGCTTTTAGTTATTGCCAAGATTTGTCTTATGATGGCAGCTTCACTGTGGGGATGGTTATGAAGAAAACAAACACTATGGTACTAAAGAGATCAATTATGAAGACATTAAAGTTCATATTTGTTTTCTCGGACATCTGACTTGGTTTTCTGTCCTGTTTAAGAGCAATAATGGAGTGTGAAGAAAAGTGTGGTTTCAGGAGTGAAGAAAATATAGAGTTACTGCTATCATTAGCCAACATATTCTCCAAAAGTGCATCAACAAATATGACCTTGCAATGAGGCCTGTTACAGATGAATCTTAATGAACCCCTCTCTTCACCCTAAAACCACACTCTGTTGTTACTTTAAACTAGTAATTAGTGTGTGAGGGGCAACAGGGTTAAACAAACAGGAGTGATTCCACTTTTGAGGATCTGTTTACATACTGTATAAGAGAGAAGGATGTAGAAAAGCACTGCACAACTTGTTCACTACAGCCTTGTGACTTGAGGAATTCCAGGTCAGTTCACTTTCACAGTCTTTCTGTAATCTTTTAGGATCAGGTGTTTTTTAACCCTTTGTGCATGGATTCATTCACAAGGCCAGTTGCTAGGATTATAGAAGATGTAGGATTTTGAGAAAGTGAAACTACGTGGTCTAGTTATTATAATGGTAAAGTACTTTGAATAAGGGTTTTATGTTGCCTCTTGTAGGGCCTACCTACAGGCAAAACACTGAAATGTTTAAAAGCCCTCCTCTGTCTATTGATGTTTAATATTGCATTGGACAAAACAGGAAATAAAAAAGGTTTTCTGCAAAATTTTTCATGTATATTTATATAATTTAATAGTCACCTCACTGACTTAGCTCAAGTAAGTCTTTTATAGCTAATATTCCATTTAGAATTATCTAGACAATCATGTGAATTACTATCAATCAAAAGATTTACATGATTAGAATACCTATAATGATTTACTACATGCTGTATGAAGCAGCATGAATATGGAGATTTTGATCTGAACCAAGTAATCAGTAGAAGGACCTTAAATGAAAAATATGAAAATCATACAAATCATTGCAGAGTATGGATGAAAAATAGATACTGGTGTATACATGATCAAGATGTAAAATTCAGACTGTCCTTGTATAATTGTTTATGTCACTCTTACATGGTGATTAATGGAGTGACTGGAATGCAGCAAATGTGTTACCCTTTCTCTTGAATTTAAACTAAACTGTATATTTACAATTGTGCTAATTATAAATATAAAAACATCTTATAGGAGTATTCTGTGGACCCTCAAAGGCACCAGAAAAGTTTAAACATGATACATTTCTCCTTGTCAAAGTGCTGTATGCTGGGCATTCTCAGCAGTTTGATTTTGCATTGCAATACTGTGATTTTTCTTAACTTTGAGGTGAAATGCTTGTATCTGCAATATTAGTGCTATCTAGTCCCATTAACGATAGTATTAACCCAAAGGATGGTATTGATCACAACTGTCTATGCTCTCTTCCTAAAACTGCAACATGTGCTGTCTCTGAATATAATCTTACTTTGGAAAGAATCTCTACTAGATTTTCTGTCTTTGATACTTGATCAATAATAAAGCTTTGATTCTCAAAGAGTGTTGACTAAAAAGAGGGCTTCTTTTATCTAATTGAAACATGGTACCCACTGAACCATTTTTTTAATGGGACCATATGTTACACAGAGTCAATCCTTTTGGTGTGGGTACTGAACAATGAACAGTCACAATTGTGATCACAGTGCTGTTTTACTTGATGTGGAAGTCCAAACACAAATTATTAACACATAAAACGTGTCCCATTTGCTCATTTATATTAACTCAGCTTACGGACATCACCAATGGGCCTTTTATGACGCAATTATGGCACCCACATTCCATGTAAACTCATCTTATTGAGAGATAATGCAGTAATTCTAAAATCTTTTTTTCCATCACCGATAGAGTTCTCAATCCAATGAATGAGTCTGCTTTTGTTTTTTTTACCAAAATGTGCAACATATTCATGCTCTGCTGCTCACTGCACCTGCAATGATGGGCTATACCGACTCCTGCATTCAGGATTCTACTGCTGTTGATGACATTTAAGGGAGTTGGTAACTTAAATGAGACCCACTACCTTTTGTTTTGGATCCAATTCTTACACCTCTATTTAAATGTAGCTTTTCTACTCTTTGTCTGTTTCAAACCTCTTCAATGGGTCCCAGAAATTTTGGTCTTTTCTGGCTTACAATCTTCTGCTTTAAAACCATTGTTAAAAAAGTGTCTCAGATTCTTAAGTACTTAAATGTACTTAAGTACATATTTTCTATTTCCAGTTTGCGTTTTCACACCACCATTCCGGCACAGGTAGTGGTAGCTCAGTTACAGTCTCATCCTGTATTTCACTTGAGACAACAACATCTAAGGATTGAATGCTTTGTGAATGCTTGGAATACTTGGTGAGAAAAGTTTGGCTTGACCTGCTTGATTACTGGGTAGCCTCCTGGCCAAGGGACACACCGGTTTGAACCCCACTCAGACTGAGTGAACCAAGGGGTTGCTGAAAGTGGAGATGGGGCAGAGGAGCGATGCTTGACACAAATACGAAATCAGGTGCTTGAATTCACTTTATGTAGCTAGTTTGGTGATGATGGTGATTTGCATCTGTGTGAGCTTGACTTGGCGTTCTTATCCCTAGTGAACTTCAGTTAATAACTTCCATTTAATGAGCTCTCTGAACCTTCCCAGTCAAGTTCAGACAAAGATAGATGTTAATGAAGTAAATGATTTGCTGATGGGTTCTGATTCTGGATCACAATTTTCTCCTCTTTCTTGACTTGAAGATTTTGATATTGTCTATCACAGCATCCTCCTGGAGAGCATAGAAAATTATTCTTGAGTATAAGTTCTGTGATGGACATTGTTCTGTTCATGGTGTGGTCCTGTCTTGTGGTCTTTTCTTCCAGGATAAAAGACAAATGGGTATAACAAAAGCTGATGATTCACTGCCTGACCAACTAAACAACTTCTATGCAAGGTTTGATTCTCACAATACGGACCCTTCACACAAAACAACCAGTGAGCCTAGGGAATTTGTTGCAGCTGTCTGAACAGGAGGTACGGAGAGTTTTCTGAAAGGTGAAGCCACGCAAGGCTGCTGGCCCTGATGACATCCCCTCCTGTGTATTAAAGGCATGCGGAGCACAGCTGGCTCCTGTCTTCACTGTAATATTTAACGTCACTATCCCTGTCTACTGTCCCACTGTGCTTCAAGAGGACTACTGTCGTGCCACTGCCTAAAGCAACCAAGGTGTCATGTCTGAATGACTATTGCCCGGTGGCACTCACCTCAGTAGTCATGAAGTGCATGGAGAAACTGGTGAGGGGACACATCGACAGTATTGTCCCGGACTCCCTGGACCCCCTGCAGTTTACTTATAGGAATAAAAGGTCAGTGGACGATGCTGTCTCACTGGCCCTTCACACCACACTTGAGCACCTGGATAAGAGGAACACCTGTGTCTGGATGTGACATCTGCTCAGTCTACAACACAATTGTGCTAGGCAGGCTGGTGTTCAAACTCAGGGGTCTGGGCCTCAGCAACTCCATCTGCAACTGGGTCCTGGACTTCCTGACAGCCAGACCCCAAGTGATGAGGATTGGAAACAAAACCTCATCCCCTCTGATCCTCAACACAGCCCTCCCCCCCGGGATGCTTCCTGAGCCTTAGGCTGTATTCTCTATTTACACATGACTGGACTGTATGGCTAAATTTAACAGCAACCACATCATCAAGTTTGCTGATGACACCACAGTAATTGGTCTTATCAGCAACAATGATGAAACCACCTACAGGAGTGAGGTAGCAGAGCTGGTGGAGTGGTGCCATAACAACAACCTCACACTTAACATTGGCAAAACAAAGAGATTATTGTGGACTTCAGGAGGCATGGAGGACGTCACACACCCATCATCATTCATGGGGCTCCAGTCGAAACTGTCAGCACCTATAGGTTCTTCAACCTCCAGATCACTGAACTGGTCAGAGAACACTGCTGCCATCCTCACTAAAGCCCACCAGCACCTTCACTTCATGAGACAGTTAAGGAAGTGGAGGATGAGCAAGACAACACTCACCAATTTTTCCCCTCATACCATTGAGAGTGTCCTGATCGGTGGTATTACGGTGTGGTATGGTGGAGCCACAGTACAGGACAGAAAAGCCATACAGAGGGTTGTGAGGTCCGCACAGAAAATCACTGGGACTGAGCTACCCTCCATCGACCTGATATATCTTAACCGCTGCCACAACCGGGCTCGAGCTACAGTATATTTCAGGACCCAATTCACCCTGGCCACGATCTGTTTTTACCCCTGGGTTCTGGTAGGAGGTATCGTAGTATCTGAACACTGACAAATAGATTTAAAAACAGTTTCTTCCTCCAAGCAGTCCGTATCATAAAAAGCTCAAATTAGCACCTGCTCAAATTAGCACCTGCACCTTAAGGTACTGCACTGCTTGCCCTATGTCCTGTCTCGGCTGTATTATAATGTCTATTGTCTAAATTTATTGTCCATGTCTGTTTGTCATTTGTGCCTATTTTTTTCTCTACTGTTACTAGGTACAGCTGAATGACTAAGCATTCCAATATGCTTGTTGTATATCGCAAAAAAAAAATCTTAAATCTTGAATCTTGAATCTTGATAGGCACTGGGGTGTCATGATCCTTACCAGGAATAAGGACCTTTCTGATCATTTATGTCTGGATGGTTTGGTTTCTATTTGGCTACAAGGAGCCAATTTGGAGCAAAAGAGCAAAGGAGCAAAGGAGCAAACATTGCAGACATGAGTCCCCTGCTCTATTTGATATTAAAATATATTTTTATTGAGGGGTCTCAAATAATTTTAAAATAATGTTATGTTTATTTAATTAAGTTATTTACTTCACTAAGAATAGACAACCTTAACACCCTATTAATTAAGGCACCCTAAGACACAAAACAACCTTCAGTAAAAGTGGCATTGTACCGCTCGTGTGTTAACTCCAGTACTGTAAACTGCACTGGTTTGAAGGAAAATAGCATAGGATGTACATACAGCTTACCATAAGGGTTTATTGAATGAACATAGTCCCAGAATGAATCTGCTAATATATGCTCACAGTGGTCCATTTAACACTGAAGATACAGACCTTTTTAAATATTTTGGCATTGACAAATATAGAGGACAACAATTTCCTCTATTTATAAGAATGTATGTTTGCATTTCAAAATCTCCAGAGATTAGGCAAATACTGTGCAAAAAGTGTGGATATCTTAAATAATGCAATGAATTAAAAACAGAATAATGTGTAGCAAAAGCACTGTGATGTGACATTTTATAGAAAAATACAATTCCTTGTTAACTTGGTCTTTACTTTATACACACCCAAAACACATTTGTCCAAAGCAGCCTGAAATAAATATTTTAAACTATGTGTTCAACATGCACCTATGAGTCTATCACACATCTAATCTTTTTGCAGTGTGCAAGCCAGTTGATGTACTAAATATTTTCTAAAATCTGTACTCAACACCCGTATAATACATAGCATATGCAGGTTTGCTTTGAAGAATATGACACAAACCATAGGATGATACAAAATTAGGGAAAAAGAGGAGCGCTGATGAAAAAAATAAGGATCCATACAATAAATGAATTTTGTCAGATACCATAGATGCATTCAGACTAATGAACAAAAGTAATGTCCTTTTTAGTTTAATTTTCTGTCTGTGGTTTCTGCCTTTATCTAAAACAAATTACAAGTTTAAAATGTAAAATACATCAAATAATCTAAATACTAGGCATACATTTTAAGGTATAGAAGATTTAGAAGTGTAAAATTCCACAATAACACTACACAATACTGGGAAATGTTACTGAAATGCATAGTGGCACGTCTAGTCTGTTATGCTTTCTTTTCTTTGAGTGAATGAAACTCCAGGAGCACTCACACAATGCAAACCAGAGCAGACATGATGCTAAACAGTTATGGGATCTCTCACAATTGTGATGTTGATGATTGAAGTTCTCCAAATGTAGAACACAACACAATTAATCTATATCAGGTGTGTCTAAGTGTGTCTAAGTGTTTTCTGGCTGCTATTGTGTTTTACGACTTTTGCTCTTTTCTGGTGGTTTAAGTCCAATAAAGAAAACGGTAAAGTAATGAAGAAATCAGCTGAGCCAAAAACCAGGAGACACTGGTGTCAATAGATCCAGGACTAGGAAGCCCTATTTAGGGAGCCTAAATGGGACAAATTAGATAGAATCAGAATCAGACTGGTCCAAATCTGGGCCTGGATTGCCTGTCCACCTCAACTCACCTCTCATGGACCAATTGGACCAATTTACCAATGTCCACCCACCTCTTCAGAAAGCTTGCAGACATCCTACAGGACTGGAGTTGGACTATCATGTGATATGAAAACCAGTTCTTTCTAGCTTATATGTGCTGATGCCTAGGGGAATTCAGTGTCAGGCTGGCAATCAGGTACAGTCTTATTTAGTGGACGTGATAACCTACACAATTTAATAACATCATAAGCTACGCTGGAATTTTAAATAATAGATTTTAATACTGCAAAACTGAAATAAACCACAAGTAGTTGGAGTACAGTACTAAAACTAATTTATTCTACTTACAGTGAGATTCGTTTTTGTCAACTTAGAGACCTTTGTACAGGGCTTACTTTTGGTGATAATTTGTTGCATTCAGTCCTGCATAATCTATATGCATTCAGCCAGATGTGACCTATGACATGTTAATACAGCCAGGCTCACTTAAATATGCATGGGGGAACAATGAACTTAGTGATCATCACCTTGTCATTCAATGTGACTCCATGTGTGATGTGAATTTGGACTTGAAGTTGGATGTCCAAAGAAAAGAACTCCTGTGCCTCAGTTTAAAAACTTTAAATCTAATAATACAAACCATTGCAGCTTTGTGCAATCTCCATCTTATAAAAAATGATTTCTCATTTTGTAAGGTCTTATAAAGTAATTCCATGCCAAAGAAAACAACACTGACTTGTGCTAACTTCCACATGCGGCTCAAAGAAAACTCTGGCCCAAAGTAGGGTTGCCTCACCCTCCCTCTGTTTTGTTGAGCTGTAATGTTAGAAAGACAACACACTCAGGGGTGAGAGGTTAATTCAGATAGGGCTACTGGTACATGGTAAAGAAAACAAGCAGCTTTTCAACAACTGATAAGCTAATGCCAGGAAGACTGATAAGCTATTGATCACAAAAGAGTTTAGGAAAAGGGAATCAGCAACACCAGTCATTAAACAAACTAAACCAGCAGGACTGTAAGCTTAGGGAATAGCCTCTGGCTGCTCAAAATAAATAAGAGAGAGTGCATTTTGGCTTGTCTTTAGGTACTCAAGGGATTCTCTTTTGCTTGATTGAGAACAAGACCTTTAGTCCTTCATCTGTGCAGGGTTTACATGTGTAGTTTATTATAAAATAAACTGTGTAATCTTCCATATCGTTTCATGGGCTTCAGTAATTACTCACAATGTTTAAATGTTTATGTAAAAAGTAACAAAGATCAAATATATATTAAAAAAATGGTTTTGTTTTTTGTTTTATCAGGAGTTTAGATCATTGATGAATATAACAATGTGTTTTGCAATATGAGAACTTGGACCAAAATTGTGGTTTCAAAGTTCTGTTTTGGTTTTGCTGAACAAACAGGAAATATTTAATATATAGATTCAGGAGAGACAGAGAAAAAAACAGCTCCCTACAAGAGAATATCATGATGTTAAACGTAATAGTAAAGTTGTTGTAAAATGTAGAAGTGCTTGCTATTTTTAAAAGTTAGCATTAGGCTTACTTCTTGTTAATGAGGCTTAGTAACACATTTCTCTGCAAGTGTCATGAGGACATTATAACACAAGCAAATTAACTGTTAAAGTAGAAAGGAGAAAAATGCTCCCTATCCATTTAGAATGGCTCTGAGAGGCAGCAACAATATTTTTTAACACATCTAATTAAATCTCACCCTCACATAGGCCTGGTTGGCTGTACTGGGAACTCCATCCCATTTCCCCTAAGCACCACCACCCTTTAATTAAGGGTAATGATATCTATAATGAGGGCTTTATTAACTTTTTCTTCTGAATTACTGACCCCATTAGCTCTTAATGTCACCCAGCGCCTTTCCTGCAATCATCACTTTAATCACAATGAACCCCCTAGTTTAATGCATGTGGATGTGTCTGGGAGGGGATGCTTCAATGGTGTTCCAGTAACATGGTATCCAAGTCAGTATCCAAGTACAATACAGTTTTGCTAGATTTCCTTTGCAAAGAACAAAATATTGAGAGTTTGTGTCTTTCTATGAATCAGGCGACTTTTACACCTTCATACTCTACAGTATATGACAACAGCCAGGATACAGAAGAGAATCCAGAATTCAAGTATGTGCTCATGTCAACAAAGACAAGCAAATGACAGATACCAGCTCTTGCAATATCCACTCTAAACTGACTTGAATCCACACCATTACTGTACTCATTATTCTTTCATGCTTCTTGAGTAAAACTTTGCTTTCAAAGGACCAGGACCCCTAGGTGGTGACAGAGACATTCTAAGGATTCCTTATGAAAAGTAGAATTCCAGTTAACCAGGGATTTATTACTCCGTGTTTTCATTCACATTACATTAATATAGTGTCAACATCAATTATTGGGACATTTTTAATACCATTACAAACTGATTTTATTTGGATTTAAAGAGTATCCTTTGTGAAACTGATTGCTTGTAATGAGAAGAAATTTGCAATCCCAGATGTAGAGGAGTTCTTCTTAGAGAAAAGCCTTTCAGACAAAATCAGTTAGGAATGGTAAATAATCTCAATAATAATGATAAATGTGGCTAGTTTTGTAGAGTTGCCTGAACATTCACCTGTGGTAGTTGAATATAGACACACTTCCAGGGCTTTGAGCCACACTTAATAATGTTAGTACTGTATATTAATATTATTCAGATGGATGAACAGCCTTATATTAGTAACAAAATAAACTCCAGGTGTTAAAAAAGACAGAATTTGTCTGAAAGCTTCTGTATAAAACCAAGGGAATGAGTAAAAGAGTACTTAGGACCAAGAACAAAAGATTCATTTTTAGCCAATCTGAAACTTGAAAGTTTATTACCTATCATGGCAGGATATACAATATATAATAATTATTACGAAAGCAACCAACATGAACTTGGAATAACCCCACCATCTCCTAAAATCTAAGCCTAGAATATCTTATCATGTGTAACAAAAGGTCATGATCTGGAAGCTGACCCTTGTCCCTCTTAAACCATAAATATCTATGAAAGAGTAAATGAGCCTTTAACTGTTTCCCGCAGCCTAACTGGTATGGAAACTGGAAGAACACACTTGAGAAAGAATTTACAACATCCAGGGGCTGGAGCAGCTGTTCCTGGAACTGGAGTTTTACCCTTATATGTAAAAACAAGATAGACAAAATAATAAAAAAAAACCTAGCAAACCTGAACATGTATTTCATTACAGAATATCCTGCATCATATTCACATAACATATTTTGACCTCATGTGTAATTGTCATTTTTCCATTCTCAGAGCAACTTCAAAATCCTATTTGAAATACTTGACTGGTCTGTTCCCTGATGTCATTTATTAGTGGAGTAGCTTCTTCATTTACAGGTCTCTGTGGGTTAAACACATTGGTCATATTTACATGTTTGTCCATGCTTAATATTAGGTTATTGACAACCTATCTATGAGTACAAGAGTATCCTGTTAGATTTTCCTAGATGAACATAAAAAGTCATATTACAAATACGAAGTGATGTGCTTTTTCATACATGAATTACTGAGTGAATTTTTGCTACAGTACATACATCCTAGTACTATCCTTCTATAAAGTATTTAACTCCCAGCTCCTGTATACATCATAACTGTTTAGCATATAATTTTAATAATTACTTAACATGACAGCTCCTTAATACACAAATCATGTAAAAAAATCTAAAATGTTGAATGTTGAAAGTGAAGATGAAGATGAAAAAGCTTTGCCCTTTCAGTCTGAAAAGTTATTTTCACATGCCTCTCAATTGGGTTTTACTATAATGAACAGCACAAAGATACAGCTCCTTGCAAAAGGAGACAGAGAGACTCAAAAGTTCTACCTTCTCCAACACTAGAGAAATAGAAAACTGCATGGACTGATGCAAGGGTGGAAATACTTCAAAGTGTTTTCTAGGTTGAGATTTCAAGGTTTATGCTTCTTTAGTGATAGTAAAGAAACACGTTTCAATAGTTAAAGACATGTCATAAGATAAATGTGGTGATTAGGTAATATGTTAGTTAATTTATTAGTAAAACCACTCAATGGTGGAGATTACAAATACACTCTGTAAAAAAAAAATTATGAATTTTTGTAAACAAAAACCAGGGTCAAATTAGTCCTTTTGCAGCCATGAAAGTCAACTTTCACTGTTTTTGTTTGATTTTGGCAGCGATTGATTTCCCCTTCAAATCTACAGGCGTGCGCTTAATGACATCTCATTAATTCTCTATTATAAACACTGTCAGGTCCTAACACTGTGCAGAAGGCCCTCTCCTTTCAATAAACTTTATTCACAAGTCAAGTGGCAACACGATATACTGTACGGTGACACAGTAATGTCTTCCAATACCCCAATGGGAGGTTTCTTTTACTTTATAAATTTAACACAACTTTATAAGACATCACCAAAACACAAAAGCAGTCAATTTGAAAGAAATTAAAATGGTCTCACTATGGGAAGTCTTGCTTGCTTAGGACAACTGCCTGTCTGCTTGACAGGTCTAAGATTGATTACCTGGCCTGGTTGCGTTTATAACTTGATCAGCCAAATTAAAGCCTTGACTGTGGGGGCCCATCTGAGGTCTGGCTTCGCAAATTCAATTTCAAGGCTCGTTCTTTCCACTGCTCTCCCTCTCTCTCTGTGCACGTCTTACAAACAGGCAGGCTCACTCTCATGAAGAAGTGAGAGAAACAGACATACGGCCTCAATCCTTCAGTCAGCTCTTTGGGGAATTGTATATCAGGTGATCCTGCGCCACCAAATGCTTTAAGGACGTTAAGTAAGACATATTAATGTACTAAAGACTTAATGAAGTTCAAAAAAACATGAAGGGAAAAAACTGCTTACTTTATTAGTTTACGGTGGATTAATGGGGATAATCATTAAAGTGATGGAGATAGATTACCCCCTTCAAGCTGCTCTTTTCTGTAGCTCACCCCGGCAAGAGACAGCAAGCACCCTGGCGATCTACATTTACGGACTTAATTAAGGACCTTAACTCTGCCCAATCTAAGCGAGAATGAATAGACAAAATGAAAAGGCGTCACCAAAGCAAAGTAGCTACAGATGAAATTTGGAGATGTTGACAGTTCTAGCATTGCTTGTTAATGTTGGGGGGATGAGAAGAGTACTTGTAAATCAGCAAAGTTATGGAACCATTCAATCTCAATACTCCTACGTGTCACTCTGAAGACTAGACAAAAGATTACACTACTGATCATAAAATGAACACAACAGAAAATAATTTGACACCACCATAACCTCCACTGATATTCACCCTTCAGATGCAAGTGGAACAGTCCAAGGAATAATGCCTTAGATAAAAGAGCTGTTTTCTGTTAAATAGTGTATGCAATGGTAAATGGCATCTGAATTGAATGACTTCTTTTTCATCATTTTGTAGCAGTCTTACAGATGAGTCTCAAATGCATCGAATTACCATCATCACATGACAATGCCTGTCAGGCATCAAAATTATTTTCTCTTCAGAAGACACAAGGCAAACCTCTTCGGTCATGGTTAGTGGCACTTATGTCCACAATTGAATCTGTTGTCCAGATATAATAGTGCCCTGTTGTATATACCAACACAGGTATTTCACAATAGTTTTTTTTCATGTATATAAAAAGTCAGGATTAATATGGTTAATCAGAGGCCTTAAATAAAATTTGAACATTAGGTGATTACTCCAGTGTGAATCAGCTGCATTCAATTAAGCCTGTTCAGTCATATTCAATGTATATATTTTTTATTTTTATAGTTTATATGAAAGATATTAGACAGTAATTTTAATGTTTGATGGTGACCACCGGTTTAGCTACCTGATGTCATATAGTTTATATGGTAGTAATTATCTATTAAACATTAGCAACTACATAAAAGTACATTCAGTGGTAAAAAAATGAAATAAGCAGTTGGTATGCTTATGTCTTCTGATACATTCTTCTGTTTAGGGCATCAGGGACTAAAGCAAAACAATACTTTGACATCCATAGTATCTTCTCCTACTATTACCTAATGGAGCTTGACACTGACAAAGACTTAAAACCAGATAAAAAATATGTATTAAAATGTATAAAAATAAGAATAGTCCAATACCAGCTTCGTGTTCAAATGTATGATGTAAGAAAGTAAGACTTACAACTGAAACCAGCAGATACTCCCTTCCAGAAAGGGTTAGATAGCCGTGATAGTGAAGCCAATACCCTGAATTCCTCCAAGAAATGACGGAATTAAATCATCTGTACATTAGATACCAGCATTTATTAAGATAAGTGGGACAAAGGCTTTCTTGTGATTGTAATCTTTCTTATCTTCTTATGACTTAAATCCTACATTTAATGTACAATCACAATAGTGGTACTAGAGGCCTTTTCTTCATGCGATGAGTTACTTTCTTGCAGCTTTTCAGAGATGTTGCTTGGAGGATTTTGTAGTAAGAAAAGATGTGTGGCACAATCTAATGCTAACATTTAAAAATATGTTTCTTAATGGATGCAAAATGTTTGACATTCAATATCATATAAAATAATTGATGGGGGCGATCTGTTAAATCATCTTAAAATCTTGTTTTTAAAATTGGTTAAGAATTTGAATTAACCTTTTATTTTATGCATAATGTTTCAAACTGCAGATCTGCACCCTTTAGTTATAATTTGAGAAAGTGCTGCAGAGAGGTAAGACTTCTTGAAGTGTACAAAACAAAATAAAATATTTGCCTTGCTAGAGTATTAAGTAATATTTTGTGTCTGTTCCATGATCAACAGATACACAGAGCATGATGTACAGAAATGACAAGGAACTTTGATTTTGTGATTTTCTTCCGTGCTTTTTCTACACATCTTATAGAAAAAAAGTCCTAATGATATGTCATGTACTGTATGACATTACCCAGTAAAACCAACAACAGCTGTCTGAGTGAAGTTCCTAAAGTAGTTTTTTAAAACTACATTTTTCCAAGATTTACCATTAATCTTCTGCTATGAGCTTAAATAACTCAAAGGACAAATAATGAATTTCTATCATGGAAGAGAAGTTCTTATAGCAATCACCAAAACAGTTATTAATAGTGTCTCTAGTTATGACCTATTCATTCCTTATTCATTCATTCCATTTCATTCCAAGATTAATGAAAGGATACATGTCAATCTACAGAATGAAATTAGAAAAAAAATAAAATACAGTTAGGAGTTTACTTACTATATCAATAAAAGGATAGTATTTGAAATGTTTTCTGTAACAAATTGTATAAAGTAAGAGCAAGAAACACAATTTACCTTCAGAAATGTTTTCTAGATGTCTTAAACAGTCCTGAACCCACAAACTTAAGAGAGACTAAGATGGATGGAAAAATATGGATTAACCATGATAGATCAACATTTAAACATTTAAAATACATTTGCTATTACAAGTAAAAATAATGTAACCATTTTATTATATGTATATGATATATCATTCCCCAAAACTGTATTAATTTATAATTATATATAATAACAATAATTTATTTTCCATTTATACTTATCTGCCAATCTTTTCTGTTTATGAAATCCTCTTTGTACAATATTGTTGTAAGTATTAATATTGAATTAACTATTTTATGACACAGTGTTAATACATATTTCTACAATCCTGTAGACTGCTACAAAGTTGCAGAATTACTTTTATGACCTTTAGAGCTTAATGCCAACAAATTGCTTTGTGGTGATGCTTTCTTAATCTCCTTTGCAGTCCTACCTTTGAAGAACATTCTTATGTTTTATTATTTATACTTTAATATCTATCACTCATAGATATTAAAAAGATTTAAGTCAGGCACTAGGAAAAGCAAAATAAGAAAGGTAACTTGCTTTTTCTTTGAAACACATTCCCTGCTTTCATGTGATTTATGGCATAAAACTCTCTTTATTTGGAAGAGAGCTGCACAAACCTCAGAACTAGAAAACAATTTATCAATACGTCATTCATCAAAACCTTGTCTGATATGTCTGAATTGGTGTTAGAATTCATTTGACCCTCACACAAAATGGTTTGCCAGTACCTGTTAATGGCAAACCACTCTAAACTACAATATACTCCATCAAAAATGATGACTGAGAGAAAGCACCCAGAAGGAAAAGCTTCACCAAATCTTTGAAAGCATTCATAACTAAAATTGTAACATGAATACAATTATTATGTGCTATTCGTCTTGTAAGGATAATCCTTGGAGTCAGAACAACCCCATAAGTGAGCAAGGATTTCTTAGTATAAGACATTTTGATATAACCACAAATGTTTATGAAAATAATGTCATTATTCCAGATCTGTAGAATTTTTACTAATCATCATTGTTGACTTTTTGCCTATCCTATTACAAAATGCTCTCTTCAGTGAAAATATCTACACTTGATATCCTTGCAAACTTAAATCCAATACCAACATTTCCAGCAGTTGCCTTATTTGCCTTAATTATTTTCAGTCAGGACACCTGTGCATAGTCTATTCGTAAAACTCTTTGTATGTTCTGTGTTCTGTAGTGTATGGACGCTGCTGTGCTGTGGAGTGCTGGTTTCTTGAGCTGGGGATTAGGGATGCACTCTGTCTCTTACAGTGCTCTGCTCCAAAACTGCGGGTTGGCCAGCCAGCCAGGATATTGCATCTCTGAGACAGCAATAAAAGTGTCAACCCATGATGCGTGCGGCGGCTGTATTGGGTTCAGTCCACGGAGAGGTTTAATTATTGTTTTCCTTTTTCCTCCCCAATTGAAGATGGATCTGACTGTCAGGAAGGGTGACAGATGAAGACAAAGCACAGGTACAGCTTCACATGAACCTTAGCCCTCATGCTATTTGCCATCGATGACGAGAACAGAATAAAGATTCATAGCCAAATTAAGCCAAGTGCCAAATGGGTTGCAGATCAGAGTTTATATTGGGTAGACCTTATACCAACAGGGGTGAGCATGTTGATGTGGGGGTTCTGTGCAACAGTCTAAAATAGTCAAAGAAAATAGTATTTCTCTATTTTGCAACAGTAATTCATCTATATAGGATAACAGGCAGATCATTTCAGATTATTTTAGGTTCAATGGTCACCAGGAGATTTTCTTTAATGAAATGTAGAAATTTAATGCAATGAGAATTAAGGAAAAATGGGAATATAGATGGACCAATGCTGAAGGCTTATATGTTTGGAGGGAAATGAAATGACCCTTTATTAGTAAAATACTGTTTTAATGGGCAACATAATGCAGTACAGTATTATATCAAAAAAATAACTGCTTATAATAATCTGTTAATAGTTGAATATATGGGTGTTATCCCATAATACCAATAAGAAACTCACAATGAAATCCTAAATGTGCACATTAATATATTAATATAATGATTTATAATAAAAAAAGAAAAACATACAATACCAGAAAAAAGCAATGTGTTTTTAGATAAACATCAAAGAAACAGCAGAGCTTAACATATACAGTATTTGTGTGTGTTGCATGTAACATGAAATCAGGAAAACTGTATTTGATCTTGTCAGCGCTTAAACATTATGCTAATTTCAGATAAGGAGACAGCATTTAATTTTAATTTGGAACTCTAATTAAAATACTATGCACTATTTCAAATACTTTTTCAAATCGGATACTCAACGCTAGCCTGATAAATGTTATTTCAGAAGCTTTTCAAGATTGAGCTCACTGACAGCTGTACAAGTATTCACAAATTCATAATACAATACGGCACAAAGGATAATTGCATATGATTAACCATCAATTAGTGAGATCCACACCATCCGCTGTCGCAATAAAGCCCAATCCAACATTCAGAATCACAGAAATACTGGCCACAAACCTACCCTCTGGCAGGCAGTACCGCACTGTTAAAGCAAGGACCACTGGACTCAAGAACAGCTTCTATCCCACTGCAGTTCACATTCTCAACAGCAAACTGCAGTGCCTTAATACACATCTGCACTACACACTTTTTACATGGTCTACTTTTTTTTTTGGTCTCACTACATATTTATTTATTTTTTCCACAATATATTTATTGTTCCTGTTGTCTGTTGTACATTGTGTGGTGTTGTCTGTTGTACTGTGTATGTCCCGAGAGATCAGCACGATTAGGAATTCCAATGTACGTGTACATACGGTAATAAACTAGTCTACTACTACTCTACAATAGAGTACACCTACTCTATTGTATTACTCATGTACACATGAAATGAATGGTAAATTCACAGACAGTCTTGGCAATTACCATACACTTCTTTTCTTTCTTTTGCTTAAGTTATTATCATATTTTTTATATTTTTAGATATCAAGTAATACAATGCAGATAAAGGCTGTATCGGCTAGTTTCTGCTGCATTCACCATTTCTCAGATACAGAGGCTGCTTGTTAAAGTCTTACTTGACCTGAAAAAGACACCTTCCCTGCATGATGCTGCAATACACAACAATCACGACAAACTGCTTTCCCTCCTTGGTCAAAAGAAAGAAGCTCTCCCCAAGAATAGCAAATATTCAGCAAGCTCGAGACCACAGAAAGCATTCTGTTTTTCCTGAGGTTTTTGTGCTTTAACATGCATATCTACATTCTGCCCTCATTCCCAGTCATTCATTTGACCTGAAGTGACCACAAACACATTCTCTGTGACCAAATAGACATTCACAGAGTTATTACACAACTGAGAGGAGGACATAGATTCATAAACAACAATCCGAGGTCCTCGGACAGAGAAAAGACCATTTTCTCATGTGGGAGTTTGACATGGCTGGCAGTCTTTACCTCTGCTGAGCTGCTGTGAACTCCCTTTTACAGATATTTTCATACATACCAGAAGATACTGCCCACCCACACATTGTAATGTAAACCCATCTAACATGCTACCTTAATAAACAGGCAAACAAAATTCCAGATGCATCATTGTCATGCATGTCTGGAAAACAACCATTATTAATATTCACAAAATACCAACAGCAAACCACTCTCCTAGACCAACAACTGTACAGTGTATGTGTAGTGCACTAAATTTTAATCTTTTTCACTATCCATACCACATTTGATTCTAATGTCAACTAGCAATATTGCATCCAGAGTGTTTAGACATGCTTGTGTAGTGGTGTTGCTGACGCTGTGATTTTCTTCTCAGTGTTTTGGAGATGCAGTAAAGCAGACTGCAGCTGTAATAATTCAACTGCCATCATCTAACACAAATCTTATGATGTAACTGGCAGTTAAAATAAACACTAAGTGTTTGCACTGTACTAATTGGAGCCATTGTAAAGTGGGCATAAAGACGAGGGTTGAAAACCATAAAAAAGTCTGAATATTGGGAAAAGCAAAATAAATATTATTTTGAAATATCTTCAACATGCAACCACTGTAAAAATACTCTGGAGCCATTGGGTAAGTATGTGTCGAATAGATAACAAACATTTTGTATGACTTTTTTAATGCTTGCCATCAGTGGATTCAATCAATTTCCTGGTGATTCAATTGAAGTTCTTGTTTTCACATTGATAAAGTAAGCAGTCTTTATAAAATGGACAAAAGCACTTGAGCTTTCTTCTAAGCGAAAGAATATGCAATACATTGTTTTGTCATGGCATTTGGGTATACCGTATATGAACCTTGAACAGGTTATTAAGAGAACACAAAAAACTGATGGTTATGTAGGTGTTGAGATCGTAAATTAAGATTTCTGTCAAAATCTAGGTTCAACCAGTTGCGTTTCTCTATTTATGATCTAACCATAACCATACAGCTTATAGTTAAAGCATACGTAACTGTCTAAAGGCACTGAAAATTCTGTATAAGATGCAAATGCATGAACTTTGAAAGCAGACGAAGAGAATTTGTATGTGTTAAGTTATATGAGAAAGAAAAGATGGAAGCCGCAGGGTTAGCAAGATTCATTCTTCTGAAATCAGGTGTACAGCAGAGAAACAAATACTGACAAAGATGGGCATTCTGTGGGAAACACATTGCAGATTCCGTGGTGTTCTTACTATCCCCCAAGCCACCATCATTAATCAATAAGATAAGTATTGGCGTAGGTTTAGAAAAGTAGGGTTGGAATTCCAAGTGATTAGACTACTAGACTAACCAACTACAAGCTAGATTAAGTGAAAGGAAACACTTAAATCATTACTAAAGAGACAATATCAACAAAACACCACCTATGTGTCACTTATGATATGGAGGAAACCCTGAGGTTATATACTGTATATAGTAATACTTGCCGGAGAATAAAATACCCCATGTGTTAAATGTACATTTTAATCAAGTGTTTACAATGTCCTCCAAAAACTATCACCTCTTGTTGACTTTCTGTGGGTTTTTGTGAACTCCAAGAGAGCACCATAGTAATTCTGTTTCAATGATCTAATGTAAAAGAGATGCTGAAATTAGTCATTTAAAGTTAGATTTTATGCGTATGCTTATGATAACCTTTTTTGCTAGCACATTTTGACATGCAGGTTAACAGCTGGATTTGTTGGGAGCACTCCGATCATGAGTCAAGAGCCCTAATCGCTACACTACCACTGATGCCTTATATTAAAACTGGGACAGACAAACATACTGTCTTAAAATCAAGACATATCCTAATGCAATAAAAATAATACATACACATATACACTTTATATCTGACGTGATACATACAAAAGCAGATAGTATTTGCAGAGAGTATGCTTCCCCACTTTGAGGCTTGTTCACAATTTTGACATTTTGTTTTCAAAAGGGGGACTCCCTCAGTTTTATGGACATCTTCTAAATATGGTTACTCCTCTCTGCCCAGAATCTGCTGTGGCAGCTGTATCTGGGACAGAAGCAAGAATGAAAATAAAGTGCCAACCTCCTAAATGTCTTCAGAGAAGACAGACAGAGCATTTGATAAACCACTACTGCAGACAGCCCCATAACTCAATGAGATAACTCAGCATTGGTGTCAAAATGATTTAAACCAGCACAGCCCATGCTGGGATTTCCTCACTGAAACTTGTAGTTGGGGCTTGTTGTCACAAGGGCCCACAGTTGGCCTCAAAGTGAAGCCTGCAGCACACACTGACAGTTTATTCCTCTTGGTGCTTCAACCCAGGAAAAGAAGTCATTCTCTCTATAGTCTTATCTCCAGCCTGGCCTGCCTGCCAGCACCACGCCAGGACTGAACAAAGAGCAGGCCTTTCCCCTGGGGAGGAAAACATCATTTTTTTGCAACTGGAATTCAGCTTTATTTGGTAATGGCAGGTTAAAGGTCATTAAGGTCCATTATCACTTCTGTGCATGAACTGTCAGGGGACATAAACATGGAGCAACCTTTAAAAATACCTTTGAATAACATTTTCATAAATGGGTGTATGCTCTTTTTCTCATAAAAGGGTCAATTTTAGAAAGTACTTTCGGGTTCACCCATAACACAACATTTCACGCAACTTTGAGGAAAAGTAAAACAAACTATTTCATATGTTGACTGGTTTCAGAAGTATGACTGATTTTTCCAGGAGCTAAAGTGTTTAATGATGATATACGTACTGTATCTTGAAGGATATATTTTGAAACAACAAAATTCCACATGAGAAAATGCTAAAAAACAATTAACATTCCAACCATTCAAAATGTTACAATTTCAATATTTTCTGTTTCTTCTAAATAAACATTCATTATTAAAGGATGAGAAACTTTTATATTATTAATTGAAGTAATATTAATTTTGACCAAAGTTGTGGAACAGTAACTTAATAAATAGACCAAAAGACAAATAATACCAAGTGTACTAATACAGTGACTCAGGCTTATATTGTTGAGACAGTGTTTATGTAAGACTTGACTTTCCTATTACTTGCATGTAATCATTTTATTCATATTTTTAAATAAAATAATGAACTCCATTTCTATTTTTTCTCAATCTCAGCTGTTAACAAAAAATCCACAAAACAACAGATTTACTTCTACATTTAGCTTCCTGCATCAAGGTCTTTTAAAATTGGACAAAACAAAATAAATTATTTTCGAATAACAATATTTTTTTCATTTAAATGATCATATTTAAATCTTAAATTATAGACAGCAACTGAAATTACATTTGGATCATGAAATGGATGCTGTTTCTTGATTATCCTGGGGCAGGTTTTGCTTAAAAATAAAATAATCTTGCTCAATATGTTTGTGCTGATTCTTTTATCTGTTGAACAGCAACAAAATAAGTTCACTTGGGACAACAACATCCAAGGATTGAATGCTTTGTGAATGCTTGGAATACTTGGTGAGAAAGGTTTGGCTTGAAATGCTTGGTTACTGGGTAGCCTCCTGGACAAAGGACACATGGGTTTGAACCCCACTCAGATTGAGTGAACCAAGGGGTTGCTGAAGATGGAGATGGGGCAGAGGAGGGATGCTTGAGACAAATGCGAAGGGAGGGTTTGAATTCAGTATGTGAAGTTAGTTCCTTAATTATGGTGATTAGGTGCAGCAGTGTGAGACTGACTTGTTGTTATCCTTCTCGAACTTCAGTTTATATCTACCACTTGTATGAGTTAATGCTGCTCGGACTTACATTTGTTCTGGTTAAGAACTGCTGCTGTTTGTTTTAAAAACAAAAATGCACTCCCCTTCGCAAATGTAAAATATTTTTGGTTGAATTTTAATTACTACAGCAAAAACTGTTAGATTGATTCTTACAAAAAAAAACTTGAGTTGGATCAGAATGTTCAAACTGTGAGTAAAAGGAAGCAAAACTCTAAAGGGAGATCAAGAAGAAAGGATATTTGTTATGGACAAGTTAAAGCTATTATGTAGATCACACCTTGATTCAATTCACAAAAGATGAAAACATTAACATGGTCATAATCTGATATGATGCACTATAACAGCAAGGGAGAATGTATAGATATCTAAATATATTTTCCCCTGCTGTCTCAGCTCCATGTCAAATTGTTACTGGACCCAGATATCCTGGCCTCTCAGCACCCTTTGTGTCAATCTTAAATGCTTCATCATGTGGCAGATAAGTGAAGAGAAACCCTCAGTTGCTCTGCCAAGTTGAGGACAGGCCACTGGTGATTAAGAAAGTAAAGTGGCACTTCTTAAATTTGATTGTTTCCACTTTCTAAGGACACCCACACTTGGATGTGTGCTGTGCACTCTAAATAAGAGAACAAATCATATAATAATGACCCCAGGTCTTTCCACAAGGACAGTATTGTTAAATACATTACTATGGGCACTTGGTGAAATAAAGTAGTAATAAGAAATATAAACAAATTTTACTTTAAATTGCACTGAAGCAAGGTTTCCTCTTCCAAAATATTACTTCTTACAAATCAGAAGATATCAGGCAATTACAACATTTAATGCACTCAACCTATCAATCAGCTACAGAACAGCTTAAAGTTTACCACAAACGTGAAAAATGTGAATGTATGTTTTAAATTTATCATAGGGAACACTTATTTGTGATACATTAACCTGTTTTTATATGAGTATGATAAATATCACATGTACTATTCAAAAGAGTGATGCCCTTTGGTAAATATTGAGAATGTATAATATATAACAATACATCAAAATGATAGTTATGGTACATACAAATACACACATCTATAACAATTCAACTATTTAATCGTAGACCGTAGGTTAAGGGACCTAAATCTTTTCAGTCTAGAACAAAGGAGATTGAGAGAAGACCTTTACCAGTTATGTCAATATATCCTTACAGTTATATATCCTTAGAGGATATAGACAAGTTTAATCCATATGACACCTTCACACTCTATTAAAGCAAGAGCATGGATCAAAATCGGAAACTAAAAGAGAATTATAAGTATCTGGAACAGGCTTGCCATTTAGGACAATATCGCCTAAACTCTGGGCTGTTCTTAGAAATGAGTGGGCAACATTTTAGATTCCTTTAAACACTAAACTACAAAATGACCAAGATAAGCAGGATGGCCCCCACCTTTTTCAGTACATCTTATTCTTATTTATATATATATATTCTTAGATGCATTAAAGGCATTTTAATTTCCTTTTGTTTGTTTTTTTCAAACAGCTTGGAAACACGTAATACATACAATGTCACTTGCCAGCAGCCATATCACCCTGCAATCACAATTGGCAACCCTTTGAAGCTAAGCAGGTGTGCGACTGGTCGGTACCTGGAGTCGTAAAACCGAGGTCCTGACTCTATGTGGTCATTAAAAATCCTAGGGTGTTTCTTGAAAAGAGTAGGGGTGTAACCCCGGCGTCCTGGCCAAATTTCTAATTGGCCCTTATCAACCATGGCCTCCTAATAATCCCATCTATTAACTGGTTTCATCACTCTGTCCTCCTCCCCACTGATAGCTGATGTGTGGTCACAGCTGCCGTCGCATCGTCCAGGTGGGGCTGCAAATTGGTGGTGGTGGAGGGGAGTCCCCATTACCTGTAAAGCACTTTGAGTGGAGTGTCCAGAAAACCATTATATAAGTGTAAGGGATTATTATTACTTAAATCTCTGCTGACATTTCAATTTTTTAGTGAGACGTAGGAAACTTGTCTCATGCTATGCTTCGAGTACTGATATTTATTTCCGTTTTCTTAGAATTGCCAAATTTTAACACACACATTGGGAAAAAAATGTTTAAAATGTCCTTTTAGTTAAGACTAATAAGGTCAAAGATTGTAATTTTTCTAGAAGGATCTAGAAGTAATGTGACAATAAATGCAGGGTACTGTAGTTTCATCTACTGTAGAAAGCAAGTATTAACAAGAACTTGCCTTGTATAAAGTGGTTGTAACACATTGCCTATTTTAAAATTTCAATAGACACATCTGACTTGGATAGATAAATGGGGCTTTAAACATTTACAGTAATTTGACAGTTTCTTTTTATTTCAGTATATAAATGTAGCCTGCATACATTGCCGAATAGTATGTTTTCCTGGAAACATAGTGACTGAATGGTTTCTGCTCAGAGAAATCTGTGTCTGCAATGATGGTCATTGAGTAATATATGAATTATTCATGATTGTCTTTCTTCATATCATGCTTCACAGATTTAAAAGCCCAATCATTGTTTTTTTTCTTTCTGTAACATGCTTAGTGAGAAATTAGAACACAGTATTTGAGTATATTAGAATAAATATCGGTATATCACAAATGTCTTTTCTTTTGATGATTACCTTTCATTATCCATTAACTGCTGATGTGAAAACATTAAAGGCATTACTGTGCTGCTTCAATCCAAATCACAAAAGGATATAACTTCTAAATGCTTGTAACAAATCCTTCAAGACATCTACACAGTAAGTTGGCAGTCTTTTCAGGTAACTTGAAGAATTGATTATTTGATTTGTCTTATGGTATAAACTAGCTACAAAAACACAATTTTCTGCTGGGCTCTCTGGACTAAGATTGGCATATAAAGCGTTAACAAGTCAATCATGCAACATATAACACACATTTTTTTTTCCATAAAACCACAAGGAGGTGACCCCGAAGAAGGAACATCCTCTGAGAGGTTGGAGAGCTACACCATGACCCCGGGTTTTGCAGACTCCAGCACCAGAACCCACCTAACCTTGCACGTGTCGGAACGAGATGGGTTGTCAAAAGTGTTGAGAAGATGCTGCCCGGTGTTTACTCTGGAGTGTCCAGTGGGATCTGTAAGAAAGACAAACATCCGCTTCTGTTTCCAATCCCTGCCCTGCTCTTTGTCAGGGTTCTCTAAACAAGATTATCTGTCAGTACTCCAGCTTCCTCTCAGCATCAGCTGCAAGAAACAGTCGGCTGTCGTTCAAGGCAGGATGTCACAGACTCTCTGTACAAGCCATCTCATGTACATGAGCTCACATGCACACAAAAACATCACATATAAATGTACAGTAAGGGTGTGTACATGTATGGTCAGGACATAAGGTCTGAATAAAAGAACAGATGATTATTTGTATATATATTCAAGCTTAATATCTTCATATCTGTATTTTGTTGGTATTTCAAAATATCTCTAAATATTGCTTAAGGCTGTACAATCACTACTGCTAGCATTTAATAGGTTTAGTCACCAAAAAGAAACAGAAATCTCATTTTCTCCACTAATATAATAATAAAATCTTGAAAATATCAAACTAAAACTGGTGGGTTCAATGTTAGATGCACAATACAGTGTATTTGCATTACCCTGCAGATAAAGTACCGATTCCTGGTTTTCAACTTTTCACTCAAACACAGAAACTGTTCTTATAAATGACATATACACCATATGCACCACATTAACCAGTTAAAAAATAGCTGTTATTATTCTCACGATCCTGTGGCAAGGACCAAAAAAAAATTTGTAATAGACAAATAAAATATATATTTAATGCTCACACACAGATCTAATATCAGCTCCACAGCTTATGTGGGGGTGGATTTCCCCCAGTAATTACATTGCCACACAGAAGATACAGCATGTGAGACAAACACATTACTTTATGTTATCAGAACACTTTTTTGGTGGAAAGTACATTTTGATGTAAAAGGGGCGTACATTATTGAATGAAGATTGATTTTGGCCCCTGGCCTGCACTCATTTTTGAAGAAATATGAAATTCAGATATTTCTGCTATAAGACTTAAATGCTTACAAAACTTAGGAGAATGTTAAGGAAAAAACAATTTGGCAGGTTGAAGAAGGTCTTCACCAAATAATTAACTCCAAGTACTCCAAATACTCCAAGTTTATATATAAATGGTTAACTATAAAGAGATGGAGACTGACTATTCTGTAGATCTCTAGGGCTTTCCACAGAACTTGATATCCACTGTTAATACATATTGTGAAAGAAAAGACTGATCAAGGACTGTTCCGTTACCACAGGGGGGCGCTTGAGTTAATACAGAAATAGTATGCAGCACAAAGATGCATTATATAAGACAAAAAGAAAAAATGTAATACTCTGTAAAAAGTGTCATATATTTAAAGTATTGCCATTAATTAATGAAGCTAAATTTTAACATCTGCTATATAATGTAAAGCAGACTTACAATTGTATAATTTTATAGCAATTTAGCATTTTTGTAATGAAAGCGTAGCAAATAGGCTCATGAGCTATAAATGAACATGATATGGTACGACTTTAATGCAGAGATCAGGGTCTAATGATTTACATTAAAAATACATGAATGCATTTGGTTCTGAGATCATTTTAAATGGTTTTATAGGAGCTACAACATGTGAAATACAGTAAGAAAAAAAAAGAAAGAGTCCCCCACAATAAAAGAAAATACACAAAAACACCTAGATTCCAAACAAGAAAACATGAGACCAACAAGTTATCCAGCGGAGCTATCAGTCACAATCTCTATCAAGTGCGAATATCTGTTTGTAAAACTGAATAATTTATACAGCCAATGCATTATTGAACAAACCAATGCATCATAAGATGGGCTTGACATTACTTATTAAAAACCACATCTCAACCATTTTTACAATAGTAGCTTTGCATTCAGTGCCTCTAATGTTTTTATTACACTATTTGCATGTTGTTGAATAATAAAGTGTACGTCAAATTATGGCATCTTTTATTAAAACCTAGCATCTTGGCATTAAGTGTTGTGCATCGTGGAAGTTATAGATCATAAATAATGTAGCTTTGGTCTCAGAAGACTAGGGGTTTGAAGAGTGTTTTTTTTCCACAGATGAAATAGTAGGTGATTATTATGTTAAAATGGCTTTCCATCAGCAATGTAATGATTCCAGCAATGTTTCTCTGTTAAAAGAACACTGTAAGATGCAATTTCTCTCCCACATAATGCTACCATTACCATAAAATACCACACCTAAAAGGTTTCCATCCTTCACCACTTTGGAATTAACAAGATACAAAAAAATGCTGCCCTATAAAGAAGAATGTGATTTGTCACAGCTCTTTATTTTCTGACACCATTTATTAAAAGCCTTATTTTAGGAATATTAGCTCAATCCTGTGTACATACAATGAACTAATCATATGTACACAGGACTGAGCTAATAGTCTTAAAGCAAAATGAAGTACCTTATCAAACGAAAATTAAGTAGAAACCATTTTACAGCACAAATTCAGTAGTGTCTTTGAAAAAAAGTCCAAGTCAAATCATTTGAGGAGTCCAAATCATTTGAGAAGTGCAATTGAATACATATTAAAATCAGTAGGTGGTGCTATAGTGTCTTATGAAAGCACTGCAATTCAGCATTACATCTTGGATGAAAGAGCATGTCCAAGGATTTAAAAAGTCCTCACTTCTCTCTTATATATAATAATAAAACAAATTTAATTAATGAGAATTCACGTTTTCCAAGAACATAAATGTCTTTTAGTGTGTTTGATTTTCTGTATATTATTAAAGGACCTTGTATTAATTGATTATCTGTCAGACTGTTTACAGAAATATACATGACTACTCCCTCCATTGAAAACCAAGCAATCAAAATGCTTTTGCCTTTCAGGATTGCAAGATTACCAGGTGTCTACAGCAAGTTTAAACAGAATACAACCTGTGTTAGAGCTCTTACGTCCACTAGGTCCACTAAACTGGAAACAGTACTGGAAACAGCAGATGGTTCCAAAGTTGAATATTTAGACAGTGGAGGAATTAATTTTGGGGTATCATAAACTAAACTATTGATAGAGGAACTCACAGTAAAGGCAACTGCACTAAGCAAGACTTTATGCACCATCCTACATCTGTTTATGTAATGCAGCCAATTACTTTTAATATTGAGGTACTGCACCCTCAGCTTTATAAAGATACGTTGACCTTGTCAAACTGTTGCAGTGATATATGCTAAAGGGACTTTACTAGTTCAGTAGAAGGGCTGATGTTTTCATTATTGCTTTGCTGGTTCTCCCTTTGTCTCACTACACAAAGAGTCTATCATTTCAAAAGTACTTGATTGTTGTCTGAAAAAAGAAATGCGAGGAAGTATATTGTATATAAACTATTATATGGTAGACTGCATAATGGGCCTGCACAGCCTCAGGAGTATTACATAAAACATTAATATCTGTGTCAACAGTGAAAATTCTGACACTCCACACTAGCTTCTTTTATAGAATACCATTCTAAATTCCGATTACAAAATGCCTTGCAATACAAACAGAATGAAAAGAAAGCATATTCTTTCAGATGGTATATACCAGATATTAAAAGCCAGACTAAATAAGTATGTTTTAAATTATATTTTAATGAATAGAATTATATTTTAGTGAAGAACTATCACTGTGGACTTTGCAATGCAGGCAGCCTAAGAAAGCATTAGTACTAAAAAGAAAAATGTGACAATATCTGTAATCTCCTATTCAGTTTAATGGCACTCTTCCCACTTACAGAATGGGCCTTGCTGTCCAATATGCAATTAATAAAATTATGTAATGTCATTCCTGTTGTCTTTCCCAGGAAAGCAGGGTTCAAAGTCATGGAGCCAGCAGCAATGCTTTAGTTAAACATTTTGGGGAGAGTGGCTGGCATTGGTTCACACACATATCAGAGGTCTCTGTTGGACTAAGCATCCTTGCTTGTCTTCCAAAATACTTGATCCTTTCATTATAAGATATGGGGCAATAATAAGGTAAAAAAAAGGCCTTTGAACTGTACTTTTCACTTTCTGTCACAGGATGTTTGATGGAAAAGGCTAATTTTGTTTTTTTCTTCTAAATTGTGACTCCCCTCTTAAATTAGTTGTAGTACCTGCAAACCATCCATGAACCCAAACATGGCATATGCTCTCTTGGGGTGGCCCTTCAGGTCTCTCATAGTGTCTTACCCAGCTGCACCTGTACGTGGTGGAATGGAATAGCAAAACAACTAGAACCAAATGGCACTCCTTTGTCAATGGAATTGGCATTCCCCAGTCCCCAGAAACAGAATGTCAAGTCAGCAATGTCATCAGCAACATCCAGCTACTACGTGAGTAGTACATACCTTTTTTTCTTAAAAAAAATGGCACTAATGTCCTCCAGTCTTCTCCAATTCCAGTGACACATCAGTAATAGTGATCAGGAAAATGGTGTTTCACTCATATTTACACAAAAACTTTGCAGCTTCCTCATTTTTTCATGCCTAATAGGATGGGGATGCTTTTCCAGCTGAGGAGTGGGTGTCCTACACTTTAAGGTTAAGGTTATTGTTCATGATGAGACTTAATGTATTACTACCTTGCCATACATATCAGAAACTATTTAAATTATACATGATATATTGTGTATTAGCCTTCAACAGGAGTTCAGATGTAAAACATACGTACTAAACATCCAAAATGTCCAAATCACAATATTTTTCACTAGGATACCTAGGCCTTCATCACACTAATGTGGCCATTATGTACTCTGCCCTTTGTCTTCATTGATTCCATGTAAGGGCATCCCCTTAATCACTCCTATTACTCATATGCTGCACACTTTGTATGAAGTAATTAAGTTGATCTGTTTTAATAGCTTTATATTCAGGCTGTCTAAACAGTTTATGGCTCCAGCAGGCCAAAGTACTTCAGTTCTGCGATGAGTGGGCACGGCTGCTCAGATCATCTGCCAGTAAGATGCTAACTGAGAGCCAGCCTTTGAGAACAGCTGTGATAATGTAAACTGTGGAGTCAGGCTGTTTATCCACTGACTGACTTTCCCAACTACCCCTACAGCTCTAGTGGGATACTGGACCAAGTTTGGTCTGTGACCTGTGATAAATACTTCACACAACTAGCAAAACATTGGTTTATGTTTTTAGGATTTTTGCAACTCCCTGCCATGGACTGTGGCATACAACAGGGCTTGTGTTCGGCTCATGTCCTCCTTAGGTCCCATCTCTTGTGCTTGGTCACATTGAGCACTTTTGAATGTTTTGCTGTTTGTGAAGACTGGAGTGCAAACATCATACTTAAATTATCCCTCAACAGTACATGGTGTTGAAAAGATTTAAAGAGATTTCTTAATCCAGACTGTGTTAGTGGAAATACATTTTTCTAAATCAGTTCTCTTGGTTGGCATGAAACATCTGCCATTCCAAAAGACAGAGTTTTGAATTGCTTGCTTCTATTTGTTTTTAATACTTCACAGTTTACCGAGTGTCACAATGTTTTACTGGAATTCTTCTCTGAGGGGTCATCAATCAGATCTAATGGGCTTCCGTTGAGAAGAAATAATAAAAGAAGACAGTGATCCTGTATTGCTTCTTTTCATGACAAATTACAGGAGGAGAATGGCTAAAGTGAAAGTTAATTGATCTTTTTTCAAAAAGCACTGTTTGGCTTTGCTGTAATTACATAGTCATGATTGAAGCTTATCACATTTGTCTTGCCATTGCGTATAAGTCAGGAATTTGGCAGTAGTGACATTAATGTTATGCAGTTGGTGAGGAACCAATATAAAATATGCGTGTGCCCTTTGAATAATCTCTTTAAAAACTGTCTAGCCACTAGGCGACACTGCTTCCTTAATAATTTTGTGTAATTCATGATGTTTTGCAGTACCTCTGTGAAAAAAGTTCAGCTACTGGACTAAGTGATTTCACAAATGTCATTGCTGTACTTTATATTTTTAAAGACTCCAAGGGCAAGTAAAAAACAGTTTTGTGTAAATGATAAGGATGTTTTTGTCAGTCATCATGATTATGATTACTAGATTTTCAGTAATATATGCATTTCCGGAGCTATGTAGTGTATCTTAATGGAGATAAAGGTAGGGACACCTATAAAATGCTGATCATTTTTTGAATTCTTGAAACATAAGAGAAACTTTACCAAAAGTACATGTGGCTTTACATTTAATGTTTAAAGTCTGGTTTGTAGGAAGTAGAAACTGGAGAGTCATCATACAAATGTCTTTCTAGAGGAATAGATTCAGGCTTCACAGAAACAGAATATAATGGAAGTTTTCTTTTTCCCAGAAAAGAACATACAAAAAAAATAGAAACAAAAAAACTAGTGCTCTCAGTAAATGACTTTAACATTTTCTGTTACAACCATTGATAGATACCACAATCAGGTGGTTGGTTATGTTTTTCCCCGTTCATTGTCACTTTCAATGCAATTACACACTGTACTGTTACAATTACCCTGCACAGCTGAAGGCACAGACAAATTCTCTAACATTGCTCGCATACCTGCTGTACTAAGATAACGGAGAGAAAAGGAAAAACAAGGGAAACAATCCTGTTACCAATATTATGTCAAACACATGCTGTACTGACAAATGTCAAACCAAACTGCAACACCATGTTGAAAAAGTGTTTGATGAGACTGCCCAGATGAGAAGACAGATTACTGGTTCATACTGCTAAGAAGTATAGAGGCCTGAGTTTAATTTTCCCCTTCAAGTTACCACTTCCCAAAGATATTTTTTGAAGTGTTTTGTATGCAAAGACTTCTTCACAGAACTTTAAAAATCCAAAACCAAGAATGACAGCAAAACATCTAACTTTGGATCTAATACAGGCATAGTTATTTTTTACTTCTAAATTCTAAATGTAATTATATATATTACAGCCTTATACAGATACTGAAATACAGACACTTTGTTTATTTGTACAATAGTATGATTAAATATTTACAATACATAACAAGTGAATTTGTTATACACACAGCTGATATAGATTGACCAGCAGAAAACACTACAAAGGAGAACTTAAAGACACAGAATATACATGAAAAATAATAAATATTTTCTAGACAGTTTCACTGAAAAGTATCAGTTCACGTCCTTGTTACAAAGACAAATATCAGAATATAATTTTAACTTTTCTGCTTCATAAAACAAAAGATAGAAATAGGAAGCACATATTGTTCATTTTCTGAATAGATTACCATTTTAGTTTTTGTAATGTAAAACACAAACGTTCTCAAACTATTTTAAAAAATACCGAAGATGTTAAATAGAAAAAACAGGAAGGGGAATGTAACAAGTGCTTGTGAAAATTCCTTTCCTTGCTAATACTGGCCTGTAACAGGGATGTTGGTTGTGATTTATATTGAGTGTCACCAATGAAGAGTTTAATAGATACTTTTATGCTCCATACACAATAAAAATCAGTGTTTATAAAATCAAGCAAATCATATCTGTTATATTTACAGTATATAGTAACTTCTAGCTATGGAATGCATTTGGAAATAGAACATAGGCTTAAAAATACTTTTATTTTTTTAGAATAAAGAAACCTGTATTTAAAAAAAACTGCTAAGGAGCAGGTTCTCACACCTGAGGAAGGCTCCACAGCCGAAACGCAGTGTTTCCTTTCTTCTCTTTTCAGCCTGGAATAAACCTGTAACCTGTTTCTTTGCAGCCTACGCATGCTGATGCAGCTCCCTATGTGAACTACTTAAAAAACTTTTAACTTTCTTTTAAATGAACACCTACAGTACATACTATATGACAACTGAATAGAAATTTACCTCTTACTTGGCACATTTGAAACCAGTCAAAAGAAATAGAAGTTCCACAAGTATTGCACATGATATAAGCTGTACCGAGAAAGAACTAAGGGACAGCAAACTGGTTGCTAAATCCCACTCTTACCAATTCACAGATGAAAAACAGCAAGTCAATAATGGGATTTCTTTGAAAGACTGAACCTGAGAAACCCTGGACCTGGATGACACACAAACAGAATGAGAGCAAAACTAATTCAATAATAGTCATCAAAGTCCTCCGAATCAGAGTAATCTTCAGTATAGTGACGAGGTGGTTTAGGTAGCTGCAGTGTAGTTGAATTCAGCTGGTCTGGAACACAAACAAGAGATGTGAGATGTCAGAACATATTATTTAGTTAGAGCAGGAGAACTGTGTATCACACTCAGCTAAGACAGACAAAAACAAAAATGTAAGGGGACCAGGCTTTAAAAAATAATGTTTTCAGACATATCATAGTAGTTAATTATATACATACAGGTAAAAAAACTATAATTATTTCATACAGTATGTTACATATATTGAGTTTATATATATCATATAGTCATTTATAATAAGAAACCTAGGTAGATCTCAAAGAATTGTTTGAGGGAGACGCGTCTCACCATATCAAATAAACCTGCTATTACACTTATCTACTGTACAGTAAGTTTGCTTTGTTAGACATTTTCTTACCGCCCTTTAATTGTCATTATGTGACTAACAGCAGTTGCTTCTCTGTAGACTCCTATAATCCAAAGCAACAGTACATTGAGTATTTTTAAATAAGAGTCTTGCCTTTAAAAGTACTGAAAACATCTGACCCTGAGAAGGATGAAAAGTTCCATAGTGTCACTAGTGTACACTTCAAGGCTCCCAAACCAGCAATAAATAATAAGAAACTTTGTCTTGCCTTCAGATAAAAGATGACATTTTTCAAATGAAATGGGTACAAGGATGCTTTTCGCACATCTTGTAATTTTAAAGGATCTACATGGCTTTTCAAGTGGCAATTTATCTGCACTTTAGGGGAAAGAGAGAAAGTCAGGTTCAAGTGAAAAAAAGAGGATAAACCAAGTCTGAAGTAGTTCCACCTTTACTGGAAGTAATCAAATTGCAGTCCTTCTTATATTATGCTGTGTATTTTGTTCAAGGGCACTGTGTGTTTTCAGTGCTCTTTCAAGAGTTTGTCTGCTTTCCTACATGTACCTGAGATACACTTTCAGACTTAATTCATCAGAACTTTGTAATGATACAGTCAAAAGTATGAGTGCATTATACCTAACACATCTGAAATGGCCTTAGCAGTATAAGGTCATTTTAAATCACTTGTATATAATCTCATTCATTATGTCTGTTTTGCTGGAGAAATCCAATGGAAATTCTATTACAGAGTTATCAGATTGAGAAATTGAGTCATGTCAACACTAGAATTAGATTAGGGAATAGGGAATCAAACTTTCTGTAAAGGGATTTGAGTAACTGAAAAAAAGCTGTTTCAAATATTTTTTCAAATCAAAACTCTGTCATATAATGGGGTCTGGAGATCCAACAGCACTGACTAAATGCACAACAAGCAGCCATGGAATTAATAGGTTTCTTTTTAAATTGGTTTCAATTGGTTTCACCTCCAGTGAATAGTTTGTCACTTGTGGCAGGCAGAAGACGAGATTCTGCTTAGCTTTTAAGTTAACAACAGGATTTTTTAATAAGATGTTGTTATGTGCCAACCTGTGGAAAGAATATCTAGAGAGCTTAGAATCTTATGCTCTTATCACTGTGAGAGAAATATCAAAATATAAACCCATATTTTAAAGAACTATAGTACAAATCTGTAATAAATTCTCCGTAGCATCACATAACATCTATTCATACATACTGTGCAAATAGTGGCAAGACAACCATGACCATACGAAGGTTTCAGCAGTCTTACCTGGAGTGATTACAGTTAGGGTGGCTGTCGCTGTCACTCCTCCATGTCGATTTCTGGCATAGCAGTGGTAGGTCCCCTCATCTGTCAGACGAACCCTTTGGATCTGCAGCCACCCAGAGACCTCATACTTCTGTGGGCCACCTCTGAACTGAGGTAGATGATTACTCTATTAATATGCTTTATTAAAATGGGGTTCATACAGTACGCTGCTCCTATTAGTTGAGATGCCGCTACAGTATATGCAATTTGAACAGTTATATTTCTGATACAACGTTTGCTACTTCTTGACACCAATAACTTGTTTATGCTTGTTCTTTTTTCTTTTCTTCCTTCCTTTCTACAGTTTTGCTTCTATGGTAACTTCAGTAGATGCTGTGACTCAAGTGTTTTGGGTCACTACTATACTCACTCATGCACTACATTCATTATAGAACAGAAGTACAGATGAAAAAACAAATTACTCAAAACTTGTAAAACAGCAGAAAAAAAATGAAGTATTTAAATACTTTGATCAAATTAATTTTTTGCTTTTGGCAGCAGAAATCTTCTTATGCTGCTCCTAAAAGTTGTCTTTCTTTTGCTGAAATAGCTATCGCACTAAAATATTTGATTACAGCACTCACCTCATTATCCAGCACATTTAATTTCAGGCTGAAGGTACTAATTCTTACTGGGCAGCAAGAAATGATATGTATTTTGGGCAGAAAATTACACTTTGGAAAAGCTAACATCTGAATCCTATTATAAGTAGTATTGTGGCTGTAGAAAAGTGGCAAAAGGCAGCACTTAGGTTTCAGTAAAGAATATATAGAGTATTTTAGTTTTCTTGCTGTGTTCATTCTTTGCTGCGCCAAGTTCTTTCTAATGCCTTTATTCTCTATGAGTTGGGAGACACATATTCCAGACCAAACAGATAACAGAGCAGGAATAGTAATTATATCCAAAGAGCCTTGATGTTGCTGGATAGTGTAACTCAATATCTGCTCAATAAGCACTTTGAACAATCTGGAAATCTGTCACTTCTGTTTTTCATAAAATCTGTCAACAAATCACAGTGCTTCATCTAATGTAGGACAATTATCCTTTTACATTTTTCTTCAGAGTGCTCTGGACTGTTATGAAATTGTGTAGAGCTGATACATAAACCCAAATTCAGCAAATAGGAATACTAAACTAAACCACTCTTCTTTATTTTGAAGAAGCTACAGTATACGGTCATATTCATACGTACTGTATAACAGTTCCTGCAAACCTCTTACTTGTAAAGCAATATACAGGCTTTGTAACTATCTTGATCCAGATATCATGAGAGATAACTAAAAAAAAACAAATAAAAATAAAATAAATGTTTATTTGCTTCTTTTCTAATTCACAATGGAAAGAATTTCCATAATATTATAATGAGTGAACAGAAATGTCGTAACCACAATCTCAAACCCTCTTTCACCTTGCCTTCACTAAAGCACAACAAGAATCAAGACCGCCACTAGCTGTGCTAAAAGGAGGATAATTATATACATACTGTACTGTATAGATGAAGAAAAAAGGTTAAAATATAATTCACTACTTGGTCATTCAAAAACTGTTGGATGACTGTCTAAAATCAAACAAAGAAAATATATCCCTAGTTAAATAGAGCAATGTATCTTGGTAGCAATTGAGTTAGCAACAAAACTCTATCAATCCTCTATTTTCTCTGGCAAACTCTACTTTCTTTAGAGAAATGTTGTTTCCATGTGTCTAAATAGGCAGGTGGCAAACAGATAAGCAAAAACATCTTGAAAACTTTACATTGTAATAGTACTTGTTTCAACAGTACAATTCCAAACTTTAATCACAGTGAAAATAGCTACCAATATAATGCATATTTTAGTAAGTGTGAATTTAAACCTTTTTAGATTATTATATATAGATATAATAATAAAATAATATTATATTTATGGTAGTACTACTATTAACACATCTGTATTTTGAAACGTATTTTAAGTTATGGCATTTTTTAAACTTTCTATAATAATAACTTTATGTTATGCTAATAATAAATATTTGATATATCTTTAAAACTGATATATTTTTGTACTTATTATGGTTTTGTTATCCATGAGACGAGAAACGAAATAAATGTTTTATTGTTAATTTGATCCTATAATGATGTTTTCTTAACATACTGTAGGACAAAACCAAAATAATTTATGTCATGCCTGATATTTATTTCCTGACTTAACGGTGTAGAGCAAAATCAAAATTAGATTAATATTTTTAATGTAAAAGCTACTCTAGGCTTATTTATTACCATAATCTTTCGAGTTTTACAAATTTGGATTCTGCTGTTGAGTCACCTACCCTCTTGTTATTGTCACTGGAAAAGACAGGTGTTTGTCAATTACCTGGACCGAGATATGGGGATCATCTCCTGGCAGAAACATTTCTGTTCCATCTTTTCTCCATTCAATTGAGGCCATGGGATAAGCAAATACCTCACAACCGAAAATGACATCCTCACCAGTCACGTTCCATATGTCGTACGGTGGAGAGATGATATGTGGGGCTGCACAAAAGCATACAATTCAGTTAGTAGCTAAAGGGAAACCATAACTAGACCATATGGTAGAATTCATGGGATTGTATGATAGGAGTGAGTCAGGATGCCATTTTGTCTATAACTACACTTGAACAAAACTGTAATGTACTTTAATATAGTTTTTGCATCCTCCAACAAAGTACTTACCAAGCCAACGTGAACACATTTTGATCGACTTTTTTTTTTACTCTTTCAAAATGGAACACTTTTTAAATAACAAAATATTAAAATGAAAGAGATTAACTTCTAATTTGTTTCTAGATTTCATGGTGTCTTCAGAAAAACATTCTGCAAATAAAGAGCAAATTCTGTTTTGTGCAAACATCTTTGACCAAGTCCCCTGGTCATTTGAAGGACTCTGATACAATACTCCTTTTGTATTATGAAGATAGTTTTGGTCAGTAGAAAATCTAGGATGAAGTGTTTTCCTATATTGTCTTGTAAGGAGGGTTTAGATCTCATTATGTGCTCACATCAGTTCAACACTCACAAAACCAATTCAGCTGTAAGATTTAAGATTTTCTTTGACTATTCAAGTATCCACATTAGACTTAAAGTCTATTACAAAACAGAGCAGTAGAAATATATACAGTGCCTTGCGAAAGTATTCGGCCCCCTTGAACTTTTCAACCTTTTGCCACATTTCAGGCTTCAAACATAAAGATATAAATTTTTTATTTTATGTGAAGAATCACCAACAAGTGGGACACAATTGTGAAGTGGAACGAAATCTATTGGATTTTTGAAACTTTTTTAACTAATAAAAAAATGAAAAGTGGGGCGTGCAAAATTATTCGGCCCCTTTACTTTCAGTGCAGCAAACTCACTCCAGAAGTTCAGCGAGGATCTCTGAATGATCCAATGTTGTCCTAAATGACTGATGGTGATAAATAGAATCCACCTGTGTGTAATCAAGTCTCTGTATAAATGCACCTGCTCTGTGATAGTCTCAAGGTTCTGTTGAAAGTGCAGAGAGCATCATGAAGACCAAGGAACACACCAGGCAGGTCCGTAATACTGTTGTGGAGAAGTTTAAAGCCGGATTTGGATACAAAAAGATTTCCCAAGCTTCAAACATCCCAAGGAGCACTGTGCAAGCGATCATCTTGAAATGGAAGGAGTATCAGACCACTGCAAATCTACCAAGACCTGGCCGTCCCTCTAAACTTTCAGCTCAGACAAGGAGAAGACTGATCAGAGATGCAGCCAAGAGGCCCATGATCACTCTGGATGAACTGCAGAGAACTACAGCTGAGGTGGGAGAGTCTGTCCATAGGACAACAATCAGTCTTACACTGCACAAATCTGGCCTTTATGGAAGAGTGGCAAGAAGAAAGCCATTTCTCAAAGATATCCATAAAAAGTCTCGTCAAAAGTTTGCCACAAGCCACCTGGGAGACACCCCAAACATGTGGAAGAAAGTGCTCTGGTCAGATGAAACCAAAATCGAACTTTTTGGCCACAATGCAAAACGATATGTTTGGCGTAAAAGCAACACAGCTCATCACCCTCAACACACCATCCCCACTGTCAAACATGGTGGTGGCAGCATCATGGTTTGGGCCTGTTTTTCTTCAGCAGGGACAGGGAAGATGGTTAAAATTTAGGGGAAGATGGATGCAGCCAAATACAGGACCATTCTGGATGAAAACCTGTTGGAGTCTGCAAAAGACCTGAAACTGGGACGGAGATTTATCTTTCAACAAGACAATGATCCCAAACATACAGCAAAATCTACAAAGGAATGGTTCACAAATAAACGTATCCAGGTGTTTGAATGGCCAAGTCAAAGTCCAGACCTGAATCCAATCGAGAATCTGTGGAAAGAGCTGAAAACTGCTGTTCACAAACGCTCTCCATCCAACCTCACTGAGCTCGAGCTATTTTGCAAGGAAGAATGGGCAAGAATTTCAGTCTCTCGATGTGCAAAACTGATAGAGACATACCCCAAGCGACTTGCAGCTGTAATCGCAGCAAAAGGTGGCTCTACAAAGTATTAACGCAAGGGGGCCGAATAATTTTGCACGCCCCACTTTTCATTTTTTTATTAGTTAAAAAAGTTTCAAAAATCCAATAGATTTCGTTCCACTTCACAATTGTGTCCCACTTGTTGGTGATTCTTCACATAAAATAAAAAATTTATATCTTTATGTTTGAAGCCTGAAATGTGGCAAAAGGTTGAAAAGTTCAAGGGGGCCGAATACTTTCGCAAGGCACTGTACCTGTAATATTTATCAAACTAGTTTTGGGATGTGTGAAAAACTTTGTGTTAGAACTCTACATTAATAAAAATACATTTTGTTGTCTCTCTAATTACAGTAAATGTGTTTTAGAATCCCACAGCCCTGCATAAGGAAAGAATTTCTAGGCCCTGAAAGCTCTACAAAGCTCATGCAAGTCTTTACTTTAATTGATTGGTCATGGTGACAGCTGGGTATACAGTCTGGGCACATGGCATGCTCTCATATAGCCCTTTCCTTCATTCCTTGCAGAGGGTCAGCTTTTATATGAAGACCCCAGATTTGACAATCTCTTTGGGAAGAAGAGAATCCAATCAAATCAAGCAATGTCGGCAGGGGAACAAAATCCATCTGCCTCTAGGGACATGGAATTTAATTTCCAGGGAATCTTGCACAGGGGTGCCTTTTCTGTAATGTTTCACAGTTATTGATGCCATTAGTGTGTCAGGGGAACTTGGATAAATCCTATTATGGGAACTTAAACTGCAAAAGATTTGTCAATTTAGCAAACAGCAGTGATCAGCTTAGGTAAATCACAATGGGTGAAAGCTATAATACTGACTTTAGAGCATGAAACATTACAGAGGGAACAATACATCACCAGTAATGTACATTCTTGTTATCAGTCTAAAAGTAAAGTAGCAGTGACCTTCAGTTATATATCTTCCCATAGGTATACGTTTTTAACATAAGACTAACATAGCACTGAGAATTTATGAGCATGGCACTGTCTCCCTGCAATCTCAAAGAAGCTAAGAGAGTTGTTGTAATATCCGCTCAATCTGCTTTTGAGTAAATTGAGCAATAAAATGAACTTAGTGATATATCCCTTAAGGGGACAAACTTGGATACAAGTAAGGCCTAAAGATTACATAGGCTAGGGTTTCAATGTGGATTTCATAAACCTGGAGAGAAAGAAAAAAATATATTCACGTAAAGGCCTGTTTATAATATTTTCTAAATTACTGATGTAAATCCCCACCTTGTAAGAACAGATAGCCTTACAGTATATCTCCCAAAATGATAAAAGAAAAAAAAACAGAAATAAAGAACAGCTTTAAAGTCTTTTGGGTCATAGCACACCTAAAAATGTGCTTGTTAACAATACTTAAAACCTTGTTTGAAAAATGGTATGCATGTGCTGGTCTTCGAAATACTGAGAGACTTCACCAGTAACTGTGAAATTCACAGACTATTTACATTACAGCTTTGCGTTTAGAGGATAAATTTATTTTTTCTAGAAAATGTCATGCTCACAGCTGTATAACTGGCACTAAAGTCAATCATCATCTTTTTCAGAACTCAATGTGCAGATTTAATGGTGCAAGACATGCCCATTTTAATTTAAAGCTGAGAGTCTTTAATTAAAGGAACCTCACTTTCTCTCATTGAATGTTAAATCATTTAAAGATTATGAAGATGCAGTTTTTTATTTGTTCTTCAGAAAAAAAAAACTGATGGTCTTTTAACGTCAGCTCTAAATAGACTGCTGAACACAATAAGATCCTAGAGTATGGTAAGAATATGTTAAATTTATGTTTTCATCAGAAGATAGTCTTTTGATCCCAAAACCTTCTACCTTTCTCTTATTGAATACTCAGAGACCTCAGGAAAACAAAGTCCCTTTGTGTAGTCTCAGCAAGGAGGAATCTGTCTCCTCTCACAAATAAAAACAATCTTGCTTACTGTCAAGTTTGGAAATCTTCATATGCTAATGATTTCATTTTGTCATGTGCAATTAGGCTCAGTAATTCATGATTCCTTATTCATGTAAATTTTTATTTTTTATGTTTTTATTCTCTGTGTTCTAAACAACACTTCAAATATTACTCATGCTTTTTTTAACTTATGCTGTTAATCTGTTTTCTCTTTTAGTGAAAAGACTCCACAACATTGCATATTTCTTTTTCAGAGCAGTTAGTATAGTATAGCACTGGTACCCTCATTCTATAGGATACATAAGGTTTCAAGTGATCTCATCATTACCAGATTCATTGTGTGGCACATTGATCTCACTAGTGATCTCCTTTTTAATTTTAAGCCAACCTGAAAAGACCTTTCTTCTAGACGTTACAATCTATAGTCTATTGTATTCAACATTTAATGACAAAGAAAAAATCCACATTTCATTAACATACTATATGTATTTCATTATTGTATTATATTATACATATACTTTATACTCATAAAACCAAGCTATGAGCAAATAAGGTAACTTCTACTGAGCATTTGAAAATAATGTTAACATCCCATAATGTTTTGCAGGCTCCTGTCACAATACTTCTATAATTGGGTACACATCAATTCTCCTTCCCTAAGCCCAAATGCGAATAATGAAGGGACTATTTCTTCTGAATTTAGAATTTATGATTTTTGGAAAATCTTGTTTGGCTGACCACTGGCATGCTCATTCCATACAAGATTATTTCCCAGAGGGATTACAGTGTTTTGTATTGTTCCACTGCACGCTCAGATTGGCTTTATATTTCAAGAGAAGAAACCTTTTGCATGGATCACTTGATACACACCATTTTAGCATTCTTTGGATGCCAAATGCAAGCAGTAAAAATATCTGGGTGGATACATAATAAGCCACAACAGATGCTTTTTGCTTTACATTGTGTTTCTTTTCCCCTCTGGAATTCTCTTTAAGGGTGAAATATCTATGTGTGTCTTTTTGAACATTTTCAGTTCTTGTGATGAATAACCCTGTGAACAAAACATTTCTCAATCTGTCACCTTATAAGTAATGAATTAGTGTGAGGAAATTTGAATTATCTTGCTTTATTCTAGATTTAATTTGTTACATATTAACTATGTTTTAGATTGAATTAATTTTATTCTATTCGTTGCTATATTTTGTCCTCTGTTCATTATATCTTGCTTACCAAAACAATTCCATCAGTTGTAATGAATAAAACCCTTGATTTAAACTGAAGCAAATTATTCATTTGCCCTTTCCTCCATTTTTAAAGATGGACAGACATGCACTGTATGGGAAGAACTGAGAGAGAGTGAGAAACAGCTTCAGGAAAGGTAATCTTGTAGAGCAATAGTCACAAGACCAGCTACAGTTTGTGAGCAGTTTAGACAGCATTAAGCAGAGTGGACTACAGAGGTGAAAAATACCTCACACTGGACAAGCTATACTCTCCTATTGCTAGATTCAGGTATACTCTACCGATAGTCAACTCTGGTCCTGAAGGTCCTACGTGTCTGCAGGGATTCTAGGTTATTTAAAGCACCAGCCCCTTAAAGCCTGAGTTCAACCTATAAATTTCCTATTAAACCAATAATACGTTCATTAAGGTTTTTAAATGCTGAGTTTGAAAAAAAAATGTGTAGATGCACTGTCCATCCAGGAACTAGATGGTGCACCCCAGCCCTAGACAGTATGTCCTCTGCTGGAGCTCCACATGCACCAGACCAGATGAAATTCCAGGAAGTTGAGAACTGCACAGAGGGGAAATTAAGCGACTTGAGACAGCAGGGAAATTTAGATCTTACTTACTTCTGCTTTGCAGTAGGAAAGCATATTTAATATGAGCATATTTAATTTTTTTTTAAATATCTTAAAGATTTAGCCATTAGTTTATGAGATTATGCTGCTGATTCCACACACAGCTGCTGTTTTATTCTTCATGTCTCCTTTTAAATCACGGGAGGCATTGTTAAGAGCCACAGCAACTGTGAATGATTGTGAAGCTGAGAAGAATGATCAGCTATTCAGGGATTTCCAGGATTTCTTTGTCTTTTACATCTGACTGTATATTTATTTTGAAATCATATTCCTTTATTTACTTCTCATTTTCTTTTTATGTGACTCGAGTGTTTACCTTATTTGTCAACCAGTGAAAATATAGTTAATTGATACCAACGTGTGTTTTGATGATTTTGCTCCCTTGAATCCTAAAGAATCTATGGAAGTTTTTTCCCTCACGATGGTGAGGTGTCAATTAACAGTCATACATAAATGAAACAGGTTAAAAATCTGTTGAGTGTTCAATTCAAAAGAGGTCACACATTGTAAAGAATAGTAAGCAGAAACTCGTCTTCAGTATCAAACACAGACCTCATTATTAGAAAAAGTTCCAATAAAATTTAGAATTTGTTTTGCTCTTTTTAGGCCTTGCTGCAAATATCCTATGTATTACTAAACTGCAAAAAACACCAGGAATAATTACGAATAAACAGATTGCTCACCTGTCAACCATACATAGTGATTTCATATGTCATTCAAACAAAACCTTGGCAATAAGTACTAAGGGTCTGAGTTAGTGGGTGGATTAATTCCTTAATATTGTTAGATTTCTGCTGTTATACAATTGATGTGCTATTGTATCTGAATTCATATTTGTGTCATTTATCATTCAGGACCTGTAGAAACTGCAGAACAGATTGAGATGCTGCATGGAGCAAAGGCTGGTGAATCTCAAATATAATTAATATCCATTATCATTAGATAATACATGATTTCTGCTGAATTGAAATATGTATATCTTCATTTTTTATATCTTTTGTGAACTTTTTTTCTATATTATGTGGTCACAGATTATCAGTAAACAGCCAAACTGTCAGAGAGAGTTCTTTCCAGACCCTATGCAGACGACACGATCCAGGGATTAGCGAAGAAAACATGGGGAAAAAGTCATGCAGGATACAGGAATTAAACAGGGGGGGCGTGTCCATGGAGTGCTGGTGGTCGGGGGAGGTGAGGCCGAGGCGAACAATCCGGGGATGAGTCAAGAGGGAAATCCGAAAGCAGGGCAAAAGTCCAAGGCCAGACAATCCATCTGGGACAGACTATTTAAAACCAGAACCGGGTCGGGACCGGCAGGGGAATCGGGAATGGGAACAAGAACAGAAGCTGAAACCATAACAGAGCCAGGTGCATCCAGGTCCCGGGCTCGCATGATACGGAAACCAATGCAGAGCCCGGCTTAGCGTCAGCATCTGGCTTTTAAGGGGGATCTGAAAAGGGGCTGAAACAAGGAACAGGTGCGGGGAATGAGGCAAACAAGGAAGAGCTGGAGCGCCCTTAAGAGGAGAGGTTTGCGATTGTAACACAAACTTAACTTGAACACAGGAAAATGCCTAGCATTAACCAATGTTTAGCTAAACCATGCGAACATCATTGTTACTGTCCGTATGGATGGCAAAAGCCTGTCATAAAATTTTTAAGATGTGATGTTTCTGGATAGTGTTGTAACAGGGGGTTAAGAGATGAGATTCTGGTTTGTCTCATTATGGCCCATGATTCATTTAGCCCTACCTTGTTTATTAGTTGAATAACAGATTTCAATCAGTTTATGTTGACTCCATAACTGAAAACAAAAACAAGGCACGCAAGGGAATGTCTTTGAATGCAAGACCTCACTTATGCCTCTATGAAAAGACATTCTAATACAGGGTGGTAACAAAATTACTGAAACATCTGCCTTAAACATCTGTAATAGTTTAGATGAATTGTACCATTATTTTTGCAACAATAAAACTGATTAAATAGAAGGTTTTTTTTCTCAGTGGTATACAGTAATTTTCACCCCTGTAAACACTTATGCCACTTTTGGAAAATGGCATTGAAAAAGGGAAAAAATAGCCTAGGGTTATCAAGTCCATTGCTGTTATATACAAAACATACTTTTTAAGTTCTATTTTTGAGTATGCTTTCTTCTTCGTTTGGGATTGTGATTGTTTGGGATTGTTTGGCAACAGAACTTCACAGAACTGGTTTAAAACCACAGATGTTTGTTTTAACTGTTGCACAACTCAAATATTAAATACTTTCCAAAAAGGCTCATTAAAAAAGGGATCAAAATTTGTATGATCGTTCTTTACTACTGAAATATACTTTGGAAAGCTACAACAAATTCCTGCAGTATTTTGGAGTTAAGAGTTGTTTTGTACTTTGAAGAATTAAGGGATAAGATCTTCATCTTGAGATTTTATTTAAATGTACTAATGTTGTAGAATAAATTGCATAAAGCAAATACAAAAATGTGTTTGTTGAAATACAAGCAGAATGAAATGGCAATGGCAGTAGGTTGTGTGACCAATTTGAATAAAAATCTTTACCTGGATACAAAATTCACAATCCTTGTAGAATGAGTTATATATTACATAACTGCTCTCCAGCTTAGTTCAAGACTTATGTTTGTATGCCATGGCATATAAAGTAGCAGAACTCTTCTAGTTGAATAGTTGTGTGTAAATATTGTAAAGGATTAAGAAAATCAGCAAAATTGTGCCAACTATTAGAATCATTCATTGTTGCTTTCTTAGAATATTTTATTTCTTTTCACCTGTCATTTCAAATTTCTTTTGCTGTAAAGACTGATGCAGTAAGCTTCAGAATCTATTTAGAATTACTGGCAGAAAATTGTATGGAACATACGTGAAATTGAACAATGTCTCCAGTATGTAATTCTGCACCTGAAGTACAAATATTTCGATGTGTCTGTTTTTACAATTTCAGGTTCTTTAGACAACTGCCTGCATTTAATTTAAATGTAATGTACAGTATATCATTGATTAAGGAAAAACAGCAGTATGACTTCAATACGAACCAGCAGACACATGACCTTTTGGCATTATAGGGTACAATGACAGCTAAACAAGCATGCTTGACCAAAGAATTATATTTATACTGTAGATATTGCATAAGTTATTGCATTTTCATTGATGTATGTAATGCCAACTAAACAGGAACTAGAATTAGTTCTATTAATTATTATTTTTTGATTACCTGTCAGTATGCCTTAAAGGTCCATAACTAATATATAACTAATTTCTTTGGTTAGACATGTTCTGTTTTTATTGTGTGTATTTGTAGTTAAACAACTAATACAATTAATGTTTTATAAATGCCGGTAAAATGTCACATGAAAAAAGTCTTCAGCAAAAACAAATAACCCCAAAATGAATAAACACCAAGGAGACAAGCAAATGTTTTCTGTTTACAATGCAATGCACGACTGCTCTGTGAATCTGAATCGCATATACTGTAAACCTCCTATATAACAGTGGTATCACAGCAATAGCAAGCTAGGTTTTCATTATTCAGAAGAACTGACAGTTTGTGTAGGTAGACACAGCAACTGCTGCCGCACCACTTGTTTGTAGTATTAACTGCGGCTTGTCTGTGATTTTTGTTTTGGCATGTCCTCTGAAGGATTAAAATAACACCTTTATCTAAATCTAGTTATACTGGAGTATGAGCTGGAGTTTCAGCTGTTGTTGATGAAGTTGTCTGTGAAAATGTTCCTTATGGAAAAAATAGTCAGCAACACAGCAGGCTTTTAGATCACTTACATTGTAGAAATCTGACATTTGGTTTCTTCCCTGAACCGCTTTCCTACACTGTAGTACATATTAAAAGAGAAAAGAAACTACCTTTCTTTGAAACTATAAATTTTCTTTGAGATGACCTGAAAAACACACCTCTTTAATGATAATTATGCTGGATGAATTAAAAATAATTTGCTCTTCACAGGACTCTTGAAGTGATCTCATCTTCAATTGTCTTTATGTTATGTTTTGGCAGGGCTGACTTTCTAAAAGATCTTAATCATTCTTTGATGAGGGTTCCATAAAACAACAAAATGATCCACAACACCTAGTACATTGCATTAAATGCAAAGGTAGGTAAGTTTTGCAATTGTCATGTCTAGTTGTGGAGCATATTGGTTTGTGTAAGTCTGAATTTAAAAATGAATTTGACATTCCTCACCTGGTAATCTCTTTCTAAAATTATTCACAACAGTCTCCATTTGAAACTATGATAGAAGCTGCCACACACCATCTGCCTTCTTTGGAATGGTGCATTATAACAAGACTCTTTAGAACTGGAATTGTTCATCACTTCCCTAAATCTGCATACACCAAACGAAAGACTCAACATTTTGAAATTGGTATAGACTTCAATGAAATTTTGACGGTCTTCCTTTTGCTAACTAGTCACAAGACAAATGAAGGAAAGTGTTCTAGCTTTTGAAGTTGTGTTGTTATAGAATGCCCACATGCCATTAGCTAAAATTTGAATATTTCCTTCCTTGGAAAAGATTTTTGTATCCATTTTACTTTTACATTTTACTTTGAGAGGGACCCTAGTCCTAAGAAAAGACAGCAGAACGTACCAGCTCTGTTTTTGTGTCCTTGAAACCTGAGAGAAATTGGAGGGAGTAGGAGCACTTAATGCTGTCCATTAAAATACCGACTGCTACTTAAAAGTTTAGTCCCTTATGCTGCCAAAGCCATCATACTGCTAAGTATCAAGCTTTTTTGACAACCCATAAATCAGGGAATAATTACAGCCTTTGGCAGCTCCCCAAAGTACTGGCAGCTTGTTAAGGTGGCTTTTGAATGCCCTTAGCTTTTATGTAGCTGTAAATGGATGTCAGCTTCATGGATATTTAGTAATGTTTCACACTATCATTATAAAGTTCTGTTTGTAAGGAAGATGGTTATTTACTTGTGGTTTTTAATTTTTTTGTCATTAGTATGTAATAATGTTCCTTCTAAAGATTTATACAAAATGTCTAAATAGTTACAATGGATAATAGCTGCTCACACAATGCAATGAAGTCAGACAACCACTTGTTTAAAGTGTCAGCAATCTGGATTTGTTCATTGTGATTTCAGTAAGCAGTTGAAATCTTAAACTTCTCACCTAGTTCTAGTAAGACTTCGTCTAAAACCAGACGCTTCAAACATTTTCTTCACCACCAACCTTAAAAAAAGATTCTTCATAACAAGAACGCCATGAATTCCAAAAGCCAAATGGTCACAGACCAGGTGTTCGTCAATTAGCCCTGTGTGTCCTCTCTATTTATAGGAATTACACCTGTCTAGACCAGTAAAACATTCACAACACTGTAATGAGAAGCTCAAACATTTGTGTTAGAAATAAAGTCCTGTGTAAACTGATTTTACAGAATTTTATGAAATTATTTAATGAAATGCATTTTGCAATTCTTTGAAAAAGAAAATATGTTGAAATGCACTTTAAAACAGCCTTGATCATGCATTATTCATGTGACTGTATTCAGTGGCACTTTGTAGAGATGTCTACCACTGATCAAATCATTTCCACCAGGTGTATTACAGTGATGGAGGTAAACTGGTTTTTGCCTCCGCTAAAAACAGTAATATTACAGTCTAACTACAGAAATGCAAGTGTTCATCAGTATCTGGATTTGACAATTGACAGTAAAAGGAAGAAATCTGTTCACTGCTTTAATTATTTAAAAATAATTAGTAAGTTCTTTATATCTGAAGTTGAGATATTTGTTTCAGTAAACAAACATTTACAACAGAGAATCATTGAAAGAGAAGAAACAACTGCCTAAAACCTAACCTGTAATGTAAAAATATAACACATATGGGAAACAATTCAGGGGCAGCAATTAATCTAAACAGCATGTCTTTGGACTGTCAAGGAAACTTGAACACTTAGAGAACAGCTATGGGGAGGACATGCAAACTCACACAGAAGGTACTGTTCTGAAGTGCTGTGTTACAGTGCTGAAGGTTCAAGCACTGTAATACTGTAGCTATAGTATGTCATCCAAAAACACACATATCAAAGTTAATTTAATTTAAGTTTTAAAACCAATGTAAATGTGCAGGACTTTATTCAATAAACTATCACTCTTATAAGAAGGATTCAAAAGAAGCAGCTCAAAACTGAACAGTACGACATTGTCTTTCTCAGCTCTTTTCCATGGCGAGAAAACATATTGTTTTGGAAAAGTACCATGGCTGAAGAAATGAGTAACTGACCACCTTCTGAAAAAATCTATTTCACAGCTGTGGCTTTGTTCTGCTCTGGAAACTCTTGTTTTAATACCTTAATGTGTGAATTGGGATACTAGCAGAACTTGTAACGTCATGCTGTTTTAAAGTTTATTGTGTTTGCATTCTCCAGCTTTTTGGTGTCATGTAACACTGTAACATGCTCGTAATCAGTGTTCTGCTCTTAAGAACGGTTTAACACCAAGTGCTGAATTTAACACTCTGTGTTCACAATTTGAAAATCTTACCTGCTTCACATGGCCCTTCGTGGGATATATTTAGCTTGGCATCAGGCCTGGCATTAGCAACCTCTTGAAATTTACATATCTCAGGATATGTCTTCCCGTCAGAGCCACACACTGCCTTGTTGGAGATGCACATGCACTGTGGCTCAGGAACTTCCCCTTCGCGCAGGTCCCCCATGTCCAACCTGCACTCCAGGTTCTCCCCGCACTTTCCATAAAAGTGGTTGGTGTTGTCCAGGTCACAGATCTGGCCCTCCAGATTGGCACATTCCCAGCAGCAGTCACAGTGGTCCATTACTACTCCAGCTAGGCAGCCACGAGGTGGAGGGCATTCTTCAGGCCGGCAGTCTGCACAGCTTTCCCCTTCTTCCAGCAGTCTTTGCCAGCCACGCTGCAGGTACTCCGGGCCGCTGGGAGCTGCCAAGACCAGCTGCCGGGGTGCTAGGGCCAGGCAGAGCAGAAGCAGTGCCCCACAACAGGACATGTGGTACTTCAAATGCTGCATTTCCATCAGCAAGCTAGGAGTTTTCTTCCAAAATAATCCATCACTTCATGTCCTGCTCCTGTGTTGCTTCTTTGTTTCCTTTCAGGTTGACCGATAGTCATTACACTTTTGTCTCTCCAGCCCTTTGGAAACAAAACACAATTTTCTTCTTCCTCAACATAATTGAATGAACTCTTTCATGCAGTGAGTAATTAATATATGGCATGGGGTAGCGGATTATCCATTCAGTAGGTAAAGAAACTGCAACACATGTTTTGGTGAGAACTGCTAATACTGAGTGTGTTTCACGTGAGTGATCAAAACCTGCCTCTGCAAAGGAAAATCTTTTTATACTCAAGGGGCTGTCTTTTTTTCATTTTTCAACTTCATGCTTTAATTGTTCGTTATTATTTGTAAACTACCATTCCCTTTTGGGGATACATTGCATTTTGATTTAATTATTATTAAAGTACAGACCATTATGGAGAAATAACAGAAATAATGGAAAGAGCATTTTCAAAGAGGAGACATCACTTGGTTGAGATTAAAAAGCAGCACATGCAAGTACACACTCTTTAGGCTACTAAAGTTGTTCACAACCTCAAGGTTAACGTTTGTATTTTGATGCTGGTCAATGACTTTTTATGTCACTGGGATATTTCCGTGAGAGGAACAATATCCTAATATAGAACTTCTGCAGAAAAGCTCCTTGTTTAACATATAACAGAACATTTCAAACTACAAAGCACAACTGTCTAGTATCTTTGGAGATGCTGGTAAGTAAGACCGTGAGGCACCTGTTACAAAATGGACAGACATTAGTTAGCAGGCTAACTAGTTAGCAGGCACCAAAATGATGCAGTCTAGTAATTGCTTTCATAGTGCTTACTGAACAGCAGAAATTCTTCCTTGCCATGATAGTATTAGTTTGTGTTCTGTTCTGAGGGACTTATGTATAAAAGAAATCTATGTTCATCAGTCTGTTCAGTGACCACTTCTTGTCCCCAGGCACCTCCAAGCTGTAGTTAAATGGATGACCCAATTCAGCTGGCTATTGTGCTTTTCTCTGATGAATTAAGATTTAAATCACATGAACTATATCTGAGACATCACTGTATGTCAAATTTGCACTCTTCAAAGGATTTTCTAAATCCTAGCAATAATGGAGCAAGACTGACCGTAATCAAATCAACCAAGATCATATGTGAGTTTTGTTTGGGTCAATGAATTGCTGTAATTGCTACAAGGAGTGGAGATAAGTGTTACTGAAACTGCTACTTCATTTTACCTAATCTATAATATGCACTAGATCTAATCTATAATTTACAACTCTAGCTTTGATTTTGTGATTTATAAAAGCATAAGACCTCTTTCTGAAATATTTTACTGTAATGCACTCAAGCCCATATATTCTTTAATTTTTTCAATACAAATGTTAAAAAAAAACATATGGCTCTACTCAAATCATATTCAGTATAATGTTTATAAATTTGGAGTGAAGATACATGGTGTGTGAAAGAAATGTTTTGTGTTACATTAATTTAACTACGTTATTAATTCCTACACAGTTTTAAAAAAGAGCAGTTATAGTAACTGCAGCTTCTAAAAGACTACAGAATTTGTCTTGTTTATAAAACAGTTTGAAGAACCAATCTTTAATGTGACATTTCATGAAATGTGTAACATTAACCCACTGTTCAAACAATAATAAAGGAACCCAAAGATATGGCATCTTATTTTAGTCTCTGGTCTTATTTTCCTTGCTGTCACAGTTTGCATTTCCTGCTGCCTTAATACCTGTCAAACAGACCATCTAAATGAATGAATAGATTCAGACATTTTGTTTGTCTTATTCTTCCTGGCACAGAACAGGTACAAAAACATGAGATTATTTTGTTAATGGATTTTGACAGGTTGAGGAGATCCATGTGTTTTTAATCACTGTGGTGGATATTAACTTCTTTTTCATCTTCTTCTGCCTTTAATTCATTTAAAGCACATATTTCTAGATTGATACAGTAGAAGCCTTACACCTTTAAGGAGACACTTTGCCTCACACGAAACTTACACTTCTGTGTATTGAAACAAATAGTACTAGGTTGCATTTAATGTTCCACATATTTTGTATACAGTAGAAATCACTCAGCTCCATAAAAAGCATGGATGTTTTACAGTAGATGGTTGTGCAATGGCAAAAATTGTGTGATTTGCTGATTTCCTTTTTTAAGTCCCTGTGGTATTTATCCTTTATTTTTCTTTAAAGGTAGTCTTAGAACATGCCTTAACTGTTATTGCAGACTGACTCTTTGTACAGGCAGCTTTCCCTTCTTCCTGTCTCCCTCCAAACCATCCCCATCTGTTGCATATGTGCCATGACCCCTGACTCTGATTCCTGCTCTGTAGCTTTAAAACACTATTCCAATTAAGCAAATTAAGTCTTCTTTTACCCAAGAACTATTAGCTGTGCCCAGTTTCATCACTTTCATGAAGTCTCTCAAGATCAGATTTATCATTGAATTTAATTTTGTTTCCTTCACTGAGATTATCCCAAGAGATGAACTCTCTCCAACAGCACAAAACAGACCAGGATAAATACTTGTGCTGAAATGGTGAATTGTTTTTTGAACATTTAATAGTGATGCTATACTTGAAGTTTCTTACAATATTTAATCCAAATCACATCTGTCTGTAGACACCATTGTCAAGCTCACAGGAAAATATCAGAAAGCTCAAAATCAAGCTTTTATGAGTTAACCAACACATGACTTTAAATAAAACTATTTTTTTTCCTGATGGTTTTTTAAATGTAGCAGTTTTCAAAGTTTAGATGATATTAAAAAGAATAAGTCTTCCCACCTCATTTCTGCAGATAATTCATACAGTTACAGTACGTTGTATTGGAAGACTCAAAGAAAGATTGTTTTTGTGAGGTAGAAATATTATGCACCAGTTTAATTTTATTGAAGAAACAGATTAACTGCAAGTGGGAAGTTTAATGAGGAAGATGTTGTCGGCTGAAAAAATATTGTTGACATAGTGAAGTTTTTCGCCTTAATCAAGATTAATCAAAGACCATCTGCTAAAGTGAAATATAAATTCATAAATTTCTAATATGCTGATAAGTGTGACATTCCTCAGTAATCACAGAGGCAAACTATAGTATGTTGCCATATATTATGAGACAGTGGCTGAGGTTGTTTTGAATATACTGTAAAGTGTAAACCATGCAGGACATTTCTGACTTGCTATGAGCTAAGCCAGCTTTGCTTTATCTTGATTCATTTCTTTCATCAGATTTCAGTTAAGTTCGGGGTCAGGTGGAAAATTCATGTGGACTTGGAGCCATGGGGGTAGAATATAGAAGATGCTGTGGTTTAAGATTTCAGAAAAATAACATGTTTCAAGTGCACATAGCACAATTAATATTAATAAAATCAGCAAAATATTTCTACCACCCAGTGAATCAGCAAACTTTTTGCTAAGCAATACAAACACTTCAAAAACCTAAAGTCAAAAGATCATTTTCTCCAAAACATTTATTATCCCTCACTATAACTCATTTTTGTTCACACATTTCGTAAAACACCTTAAAATCTGTAAAACAGATACTACAGGTGAAAATGTACAGAACTACCCTATAGTCTCGTCAGAAAAAGTTGTTCAGAATGATTGATCTTGAATGGAATATGGAATTACAACATTTCATGTAAATTTCAGGTTTAAATACACAATGTATAAGTTCTGTTTGGTCTCAGATGTGTTCTCTCTTCATGGCTAATATGTGCTAGGCATACTTATGGAAAAAACCTCAATAATACAACTATCAACCATTTTTATAGAAGATGCAAATGCTTAGTTGAGAATATGGAATCTTAAGGCAGAATGTATTGCTTACCGTTCAATCTGTTGTGAAGTTGTCAGCTGCTGTGGATAGCAGGAATCCCTTATTGAAGGGAGATTGTCAGTCTAGTGAACAGAAGCACTATGCAGTGCTTAAGCAGCTCCTTTCCAGTGGCTATTGCTACTCACAGCCCGTCTCTCAATGAAGACTTGTGATGTCAGAATGAAATGTGATTCCTTCCTTGGCTTTCTCTCTCCCCCACCCAGTTCTTTGCCTTTCCCTTGCTCTCCCTTCAGCTTCTTGCTTCCTTTTGTCTCTTGTTGTTTTCTCTTTCTCTTTTGTCGGGTACCCCTCACACTGTCCCACCCAGTCCTTTTTTATTCTTTTTTGTCTATTCCTTTCTTTGCTCTCTTTGTTCTCTCCTTTTCTGATCCTAAGGTCTAAAACTCCAGCACTCCCTGTGAGTTTGAAGGTCTCACTGTGTTCTGTTGAAAAGTGCTACAATATAGTCAGCTACTTTTGTGGTCTGATGCAGCTGATGATTTAAATGCCAATAAAATCTGAACTGTATTCTTCAGTAAGCTTCACTTCTTCTCTTTATTAACCTTTCCATTTAATCACCCTATCTTCTGAGTGTGGTTAACCATAGTTGTTAAAACAAGGTGTTGGAATTTGTTGACGTCCATGTATTTTCGTGGTCCCAAGGGAGCAAACTTACAAAAAAATGTCTAACACAATAAAATGTCAGCAGTGCTGACATGATGCTGCAGAAACAAATCTCTACACTTTGTTCCTCCCCCTCTTGTTTCCTCCAGCTTGGCAACTCTGCTTGTTTTCTCTCCAAACATGTAGACTTGAGATGCATGAGCTTAGATGGAACCTGACCATGCATGTCAGGGAATCCCATTCCATAGTTCAGAAGACTAGGGGTTGTTACTCTGGTGTGCCTGACTAAATTCCATCTTGGGCTTGCACAATCTGGCCTTTCTAAAAATTCCTCATTAATTCAATCAATGCAGCAGTTTCTCAATTTTCTAACTTATCAGCTGTCTACAGGCTCATAATGTATGCTGCACTTCAGTGGTGGATGCAGTGGGTTCCCCTTCTATATGTAGAGTGTTTTAGAATCCTTTGGGATAAAACAACTATATAAATGCAATAAATGCAAGGGTTTATGGATTGAGCAATACATGGAGCATTAAATTGAACTTGAATAATTAAAACATTTGTTCATGGTGGTCGGTATAAGGATTTAAAAAAAATTAGAATCACCAATTATTTTTGTCACACCCACCAAGCCAGGAAAAGCCAGTTGTGCATTGTTCATGTTTTGGCTCACAGCTACTGTACAAACCATATGATGTTTAACAGGGGAGAATGAGGAAATGTAGACTGACTCCTTTAACCTTCGAACCATTTTTCTTTTCATACATCACAGGCAGCACTGCAAGCCTGCAAGTTTCCTGGAGGCCACAGGGGTCATTGTGCCACTGCAGACAGACAAAGCCCTGGCCTGCCTGCTGCTTAGGGAGTCCTGGTAATAACATTACAAAGGACTCAAACCCATGATCATAGGATGAATACCCTTACTGGGTCTGATTTGATGGGTACTGGCTTGAAAGTGGAAGAAACACAGTCAAAGCATTATATTATTCTCATATTTTCTTTGTGTTGTCCATGCATTTAATTCACTAGGATTAGCTTGATTAGTCTGCTGAGTAAAGAGTCAAGTCAGATCTTAATATTGATTATACTCACGTTACAATTTTGGAAATTCTGATCCTTTATTAAGGAGAAGACACAACATGGATTACTTGATCAGTATATTATATATTATTTTTAGTATTTAGTATGATTTAAACTGTTATTCATATCCTCAACTGTGTTTCCCCAGTCAGAAAGAGACAATGCAGATGAACCAATCAGCATGAGGAAGCCCAAAATGTTTTTCTACCATCTTCATGTAACTTGAAGTAAAACTATGGCTGAACTATTTTTTATTTTCACATATATTTTGTTTTGTATATATAATATTTTATATTTTATATGCTTTATATGCAGAGAGACAATTATGTCATATAGATTATCTGTTAACAGTAGTTTTGATTTAAACATGTTTAGTATTGGTTATTTTTAAATCTAACCATCCAGCAGTGGGTGTATCTCTTTACTCCACCCTGAGGTTAAAGTGCCATTCGTTTTTCTAAATCACAGACTGATACTGATCCTAACATGTGACCACATTCTCAATTGTGAGGTTGCCACAGACTATTACATATCTGCTACTGCATGCAGGCACTCATTATGTCAAAGAGTTTAACTATAATAATATAACAGGCCCAGGTAATACAAAGTCAGACAGTCTTTGATGAATGTCTTGTCAGAATAGCAGGAAACAAAAAGAATTATTGGTCTGGCCTCTCTGTCTTTTTTCCAGTGTCTTTACTGTAAACTGACGTGCCAAAGAGAAAGACTAGCCATTTGAGTTCATCGTTCCTTAAAAGTGTGTATTATTATGTGTGGAAAAATGTGCTGCAATTGCCTGTACAAAGTTTAAGATTGGGAACCTTTTGCTGTTTTCCAAGGATATGTGCAACTGTTTAAGATATACAGTGGTGCACTTGCCACATGCCTATAAAAAGAAACATTAATAAGAATAGCAGGTATAGAGTTGGTGGTAGTAATAGTAGTAATACAGTTGGCATTGTTATAAATGCCCAAATAAAAGTGAAGGAGAAGCTTCTTAATTTCACTTTCCATTTAATTTGTTCGCCCAGTTATTTTTACAAGGAAACTAGATTCCAGTTGGGACCCTGCCTGCTCACTCCTCTTAAATCAATAATCAGCCCGTGTCTGCCCTTTTCTGTAATTCTGAACATTCTTGTCCTCTAATTAGATGAAATCCTATCATCTCACACTCATATTGCCTCAATCAGACAGGCGGGAAGCCCAGCCTCAGAGGGAGAGTGTAATAATTGGGATTTGTTGTTCTCTCTTAAGCATGGCAGATGACTAAAACGACAAGCAAATCCTGATTTTTTTGTCACCAGTTCACAGCATTAACCCGTGACGGCTCTTTTCCCTATCACAAAGAAATACTAATGGTAAAATGAAGAATGAGGTCATGGCTTTAGATGTGAAGAAGTTGGCTTTGCTTTTGAAGCTCAAAAGATCTGGACACTTCCCTCCCCCAGCTTGAGCCAATTGAATGAAAAGGAAGTCAAAGTTAAACCTGATGTGCTTGTGCAAGTTCTTATCCATGGACTACTGCACAAATGCCAGCCAAAGAAGCATAAGACAAAAAAAATGTGGTCTAGCCTCAAAACAGTTGGAGCTATCTGTATCAACTCTCATTAATGAGTCCAACAGCAGATTGTGACAGCAGATGAATGAATTTAAATGAATGGAACTGTTAGATATCTGTAGTGATTTAATAAGATACAGGACACAACCATATTTTTTCTAATCCTGCATTAAAATGTCTCTCTCTATTTGGCCTGTTGCAAGTATAGGGTCTTGCAAAAGTATCCACCACCTTCCAATGATATACCATTTTGTTTAATTACAAATGTATACAGATTTTTTTAAGTGAATATTTTTTAGACAAAACTTGAAAGCTCAAACTGAACTTCCGAATGAAAGAATGTAAATATCATAAAAAAACTACAATGAAAATCATTGCAACTAAAATGTGTTGATTGCATAAATATGGATTCCCCTTTGCTATGCCTTTCCTAAATGAGTTTAGTTGCACTAAATTACTTTTACAAGTTACACAACTAGTTGAGCGACCTTTATCAGTATGGGGTTCACATGACAAGAATAAATACAGTACACCTATCTGTGCAAGGTCCCTCAATCAGGTAATGCTTATTAATAAACAATTCATCCATGAAGACCAAGGAGCTTTCAAACCATCTTGGGCATAAAGTTGTAGAAAGGTATAGATCAGAAGAAGGGTAAAAACACCAAAATATTCTTTTGAGCATAGTAAAGTCAATGATTAAGAAGTGGAAGGTACTGTATATTGCACCATTTTGACAAAGCTTAGACCAGGCTATGCATCTAAACTGAGCTCCTGAACAAGGAGAAAAGCAATTAGAAATACCACTGTGATACCAATGTCAACTTTAAAAAAGCTACTGGAGCTGGATTGCTGAGTTGAGAGAAAATGTCCATGAGCCAACAATTTCTGGTCACTCAGTAAGGCAGACCTGTGTGACAGAGTGACAGAGTGTGACAAACTTACCTCAAACTCCTGCAGAGAGTTTGTAAAAATCTTTTAAATAATACTGTATGTGGAAAAATGTATACTGGGAAAGGTAAGATTCATGGTCAAACAGAACTGGAACTGTTTTGGTGAAATCCAAAGCCTTATTACAGTTCAAACAACACAGCACTCCACTCTGTCAACACCACCAATTCTGTCAGGGGGCAGGATTATGTTATGGAGCTAGTTGTCATCAGTAGGGACTCGGAGGCTTGCCAGCAGTGAAGTAAAAATATATTCAGCAAAGTACTGGCAAATCTTAGAGAAAAATCTGCTTTTAGTCTACTAGATCTAAAACTGGTAAACAAATTCATGTTTCAACAGAAGAATGACCCACTGCTGTGTTGGAGTGGGTTGGAAAGTGCGTGTGTGTCCAAGTGTCTACAATAGATTTTTCTGAACATAAGTACTGATTGAGACATTTATTGTTGTTACATTAGCAATCTTGAATCTGCTAGAAAATCTGTGGCAAAATTAGAAAAACATCATCCATTAATGATTTCCAACCAACTTAATGGAGCTTGAGCAAGTTTATAAAGACAAATGGGGAAAAACCACTATTCCAGTAAGCAAAGATGGTACTTATTCAATACAACATCTGTAAAATTGCTGCCAACAGTGCTTCAACTAAATGGAGGTTATAACAAAAGTTCGGGAGGGATGAAAACCACCAAGCTCAATCAGACTTGGCTGTCAGTAGTTGGCAATCGCTCCTGACAAACCATTCCTCTCCCAAACACTATAAATACCTAAGAGATCCCCATCTCTCTCTTGCATCACACCTCCACCCCATCTCCACTTCTGCAGCTACCCATTGGTCACCCTGCATGGGGGTCCTGTCTCCTTGTCCTATAGCCAGGTTGCCAGCCCTCAGCCAAGCAAGTTAAGCCACAATTTAGCTCCATGACGCTTTCATTTGGGATGTTTGTCATTCCTTGTGAACTATTGATTCAGGGAAGTATACACATGTGCAATCAATTTTTTTACTTTTCCTATTTCATTGCAGTTTCTGCTGACCATTTACTTTTCTCATTTCTAAAAGTGTTCAGTGTTTATAAAAAATCGACTTAAAATGTGTATACTGTACATCATGTGTAATTCAACAAAATGGACACTTCGTTAGAAAAATCCATATTCTTTTTCTGAACATAGATACTGAAAGAGACATACAGTGTTATTTTAAATACAAATGCTTCACAGTATATGCTAAGGTTTCTCTAAAAAAACATTTCAGTAGTTCGGTTCTGACAATGAATGTGATAGATGAACAGGTGGAGGTGTTATTTTGTTTAACATTCCTAACTGAGAAAATGGCTGTAAAACCATGGGAATTAAACTGAACCCCCCCATCATCATCTTCTCAAGAAATGAGCTAGGGAGCTGCTGCAAAGGTGTAGATTGGGTAGTGGGAGGCGTGTGAGAGCAGTGCACAAAGTCCAAAAGGTCAATATGCACAATAAAAATACATACAGTAGGTACTGTACCTGTATATACTGTAAATATACATAGTAGGAGAGATTTGGATATAATTTTCCTCCAGAACCCATGTTATAAACTTCTTTTATAGCAGAACATCATATAGGATGTGGGAGCAAAAATACATATTTTTCTAAATTATAATGATTTATAATTATACAAATATATTTCTTAACAAGAATAATCTCAAAAGGTCAGCTTGCCAGATTCAAAACTGCACAACAAAGTAGTAGCCATGTTTTAAGCAAATAGACCAACCTTCATGCATAAGATTTCCTGTGTGTGGTCTTCGGCACTTCCAGCCTCATTAAAGACTATCAAATATTTCTTCTTATAACACATTTTCACTCAATTATCCATGTTAAAATCTACCAAATATCATTCTGTTATCATGAGAACTTTCCTTTGAAAAAGGAAAAGGTATTACTGTTTAAAGGTAATTTTAATTCAAAAAACAGTGACTAAAATTAAACCACTTTATGTCAAATCTTTTGAAGGGAAAGCCTGAAATACCATACTTCAGTTGCATCCTCATGACTGGGGGAAAAAAAAAGTCTAGAAGTTGCATAAAGCCATGCATGAATTTATGCTGGTTAATACTGTAGATATTTCAGATTCTGATCAGGATATTTGTCTAGTTAGTATACACAATAGTGCATTTCCACTTTGCTGTTTATGATTATAAATCTAATTGGATATAAGCCCATAATACAATGGTGGTACTACAGTATATGAGTCTAATGGTCAATATAATCTTTGAAGTAGAATATTCAATCATACTTTTGTAAACTGTGATATTACTATAATGTTCAGATCTGTTGCTTGTTTTTATTGATTTCTGTGTTTTTAGGATTACCTGAATCAATGTTTTTCCTCCTTATTTTCAGTTTTTTCCAGACCATATAAACACTTTTATGATTCCAGTTACCTGAGAACTGAAAAGTGAGATCCTTGAGTAAATTTGTTAAGTATAAGTTTTGGGAAAATGCAGAGGAAGACTGTTGGCACAAGCAACATTTAAAAAAATTGTAAAACATGTTCCACTGTAAATTTCCAATTATTTTTGAGGAAATTATGATTGCTACACTAGTGAGAGCCCTTTCCATTTAGATCTTTGCTAGATTTCAAGTTGAAATTGTTTTAGGAGATAAAATAAAAAGCTGTCATCAGTATATTTTGCAAAGAAATAATTTAACAACCTTTCAAGATTAATGATGCGATAAGAAAGATGTATCACAGCAACTTGTGTCCAATAATAATAATATTCTATATGTAGAATAATAAATCCCAAAATATAAAAAGTGCTTGACTTCTGCAAAGGTAGTAACTGGGTTTGGCTTTACTTTATTAAATTAAATATTTTCACAGTGAACCAGAAAAAAATTGTCCTCACACATTTAGGGATAGAAAGAGGATGATAATCTAACAACAGTTATGCAAGTGCCAAGTCATACTCTCTAAACCACCTGTTGAAAAAAGAAAATAAAAACATCTAATATTTCATCTTTGAAAGCCACTGATTAAATCTTAAATATATCCACAGTTCCCAAAGCATATTTGTCTCTTTGTTGAAAACAAGCACGTTTTACATTACAAGACATTCCATCCTGCAGTGGGGGCCTCCTTAGTTTATATTCCATACCTCAGTCTTTTCTACAGCTGTAAATTATATCAGCTCAGATTATAGGGGGACAGAAAAAGCCAACTTTTTAAACAGATACCAGTAGGCTGTTCCTGTGGGTCTTTATTCAGTCTATATCCACATACCTCTCCAGGGATTATTCACATTCTGGGAAAAACAGCATTATAAGAGGTATTTTTATTGCACAATTCCTTGGAAATACAAAAGGCAAATCCCCAAAGCATTTTTTTAGTTCAAAATTAATAAAGTTTCTCAAGCTTTTCATTGAAAAAATCTTTTATGCTTAGAAATTCAAGAAATTACTGTACACACTCACAACAAAGTGTTTGCATTAACATTGGAATAGTTCCTCTCGAAAAGTTAGATTGTTTTATTTCTCTCAGAGGACCCATGGTCACTTAACGTACTTAAAATGCTGCCAAACCTAGTACCCATGTATTTTAATATTTCAGTAATTCTATATTTGTTTAAATAAAATTAAGGTTAAGTGCTTCATATAATTGCATTACAGATTAAAATTATTTTTAACATGGGTCAAGTTTGAAAAGGAACCCCTTTACAAAAATGAACCTACATTTTTACAGTTCTAGTTAAATGCATAAATGCCTGTATGATAACTTGGTCTTGTTTTAAAATGGAATAGCTCACCCCGGGACTTTATTTAGTGGATCACCTTGTTAATCTGGGTTTTCAACACAATTCAGAGCATTATAAATACTAAAGATGGGATAATGCAGATATTGATTGGCTCACACGTTCAGTGTTTTTACACATTCAGGTTTTTACATTGCTGTTTTTTGTTTACTCCTTACTTTAATATGTAAAAACTATATACTGTATGGCCTCCATGAAGGATATTAAGACAGTTTTCAGTGAGCAGTTCCACCCATTATGGCTCTTACTCAAGTCTGAAAAACAGGTGGTCTTATAATTAAAAAACAGATGCTGAAAACATATACTGTAGGTAAAAAATACATTTTCAGAAACTTTTTTTCCCCAAAAGAAAAATGAATTTTAGAACGTGTTGTAAACAAAAATTTATCAATAAATCAGTTAATTTTGGACTAACTAGGCTATGCTGAAAACGAAAGAAAATTGGTCTCTACTGTATGTTTCACATCAATGGATTTTCACGTTAAAGGCTGCTTGTGAGGCAAACTGTGAAATGGCACAAAATCCAAAACGCTTAATTCTGGCTGAGACATGCTTTTTGCTCCTCAAATATTGGATCTGAAATTTCATCAAAGTGTTGGCCTATATTAATGTTGGGGACAACAAAAAATAATGGAAAATTATTTCTTTAGCACCTTCAATATTCCGTATAACCTTAAAGCTAATGTTATTCATCAGGAACGTCAAACTCCTCAGGAGAAAACCATAAAAGCTTTGCACATCTTAACATTTCTTGTTCTTATTGCTTGTTTTTTTATTACTATTGATAGTTGTTGCACGGTTCAGGGCTGAGGGACAATTTCCAAATATAGTGATAAAGGATAAAAACAGCCACACAGAATCCAAACATCATAAAGCCTATTTTGGTATAGCAGAACTAGAAAACAGCCTTAAAAAAACATTCAGATCATTACACACTGTCTTGCCTGTTATGTTGGGCAGCACAGCTAGCTCTGGGCTTCCATCTATCAGACATCTTCACAGGAACCTGTCAATGGTCTTTTGACCCAAGCAAAAACTTGCTACATATTCTCCTTGTGTAGAGGCCATAGGTTGTTTTTTACATTAGGTGTGATTTAGTCCATCCAAGCCAAAGCCAGAAAATCTTGCTCATAAATGAAAGCATTCAAACTAAGCTTTGGCTCAGATCATTATAGTACAAACCTGCAAGGCTGACCTTAATAGAAATATATTTTTAGTAAGAGCAATAAAGTTAAGTTTTCTGTGACTAATTTGATGCCAAAGGCAAGTTCGGAAGTTTAAACTACACAGCTACAAAGTCTACAGTTTTAAAATGCAACTATTATAAACATGAGCACACACCATGAAGAATTTTGAGTTCTTTTTTTTACGATAATAAAGTACATAAAAGTTATAGAAGGTAGCATTATTGTTGTTGGAATGAAGAACATAATTACATCTGAACGACTGCACTACAATCTCATAATTGCAGGCATAATTGTAGGCATCCTAGAGTAATACATAGAGTATAATTTTTAAAATAGTTAAAGCACTGAATTCTGTGTATCGACCATACAGTATGTACCCGATAGACAACAAGAAATAGATGTCAAAATTGCTCTATAACTCAGCTTTGGTAATTAATCAATGATTCTTCGCTATACACAATATTCACAGTAGAGCTGTAATTCTGGTGAAATGGCAGCCAAGATCTTTGTCCTTCAGTGAAGAAGGAGTGAAGACACAGAGTTGCTTTATGAGAACACATCAGAAATGCATACCTCCTTTGGCAGTCTCATTCTCATATAAAGAACCACATGACAACCAAGTTCCAGGCCAAAATTCAAAGATATCACATTACAAAGATATAAAGTCAGTACTTTATATTAAGAGTGGCTTTCATTAAAACTCACACTAAAAAAGCAGGGGGTGTGCTTTGATTTACTCTTTCTGGTTTCTCATGGCTTACCCCTTACAGGGAAAAATAAATGTTTTTTAGTTCTTGTAAAAAGGTATGCTGGGTCCAGTAAATGTCAATGTAATACAAGTCCAGCATCTGCATTGACTCTTACTTGTGGATAGTAAAACTCTTTTCTAAATCACCCAATCACTAAACTGTATAGTTGATTCTGTATCCCTAAGAATCCCTTGTACAGAGAATTGTATCAATGACATCACCTAAAAGGGGTTAATTTGTGTGATGTACATAACACTGCAATGTGATTGGAGTGTACTTAAAAAAAAAACTTACCTTCCAGTACATACTGTATCATCTGTATTTAAATTTAAATGTACAGTAAAGTGACAAAGCACATCTCCTTTTAAACCACTTTAGTGAAGAATATGATTATTAAATACATAAAAAAGAACAGTGTTCACAATTGCAATTGAGCTCCAATATTAAGCCATAAAATATGATTGTTACAGTATTTTACTTAAAGGACTATAAAAACATGGAAGATCTAATAATTTAAAGAATACAGCACATCATTTTGGAAACTAAAATAAATCATGCGTTTCATTATCTATTCTTAACCCTGGAGAGTTTTGAACTCAGTAGCCTGGAGATCATGCAAAACAGATCTAATGTACACAAAGTACAGTATCATATATTTTAAATAACCTGGATTTTTATTATAAATATTATTTGATACCATTTATTTTTAATATGAAAAGAAACTTGTTTTCCCAATTGTTATTTGAAGTAACTGCTCATAGTATGTTGGTTCTTTGGCTTCCTCCGATGGCATCTTCAGACCTGAGTGTGGAATGGTTCATTCCCTCAGAAGGCTGTTTTGCTTGCCTGACCATAAGGCAAATACATTCATTATGTTTTATCTTAATATGAAATGAATCTAGTGACTTCCTGAAACAAAAAAAACAAAAACACTCTGTACAATTCAGTCATAAATGAAGTAACTAATAAAACAAACACATTTATTAAGCAATAATTGCTAGCATTCCTCCCAGTAACAGAAAAATAAATCCCAGCTGTGTGGCGATAAACTCGGAGGTGATTAGAACTCAGACTTCCTGCCTGATTCTGCTGCAGGCTTAGAGCACTTAATCAGTATTCCATCCCAGTGTTTAATGAGTCCTGTGATAAATACTCACGATTCATGGCAGGGGACAGTGTTCAAACGGTAAGACAAGTGCATCACTTTCAAATGGGAAAGTATAGAATATCTAATTAAAAAAAGATTGCCAGTCTACCAAAATCAGTCAGTAATTCCAAAGAAAATGTTTACTCATCTCATAAATAAATGCTGAAAATTAAAATCTTATGTTAAGCAAATTAATTATAAATATAAAATATAAATATATAAATAATAATATATAAATATATATGTATATATAATATACTCTAGAAATATAAATATATAAATATAAAAGCTGATAACTAATTTTACTCATTTTAATAACTAAGATACCTCTCAAAAAATGAACTTTTTCACAGAAGTATATTAAGCAACCAAAAAAAATCATGTTTGGCCATTATTGGCCAGTAAAAGTACCTACTGTATATATACAGTACATGACACTCTTCAATTCATAACTTTTAAAACCCCACTCCAAGATTATCAAGTTCATGCTAGTACATTTTACAATTTACTGTATTGATAAGTTAATAAAACTTAAAAGAAACTTTGTACTCTTTGAAAAGCACTTATCTTGAGGTGCTGCAGAGAGTTATGATAACTATGTTTCTAGCTATGATTTGGAATTAAAATGTACTGTACATCCCCCAAAAATGTCAGGTACAGCAAAGTGTTTTTGTAATAAATAAGTGGGGATCTTGTTCTAATAAAGCTCATGTCATATGTAATGGGAACTGCTGTACAGTTACTTGCTGTGCCAGGTGGGCCCAGTCTGAGAAATGAAAAGTGACATTGTGTGCACAACCACTGCACTGTTTCACACCACTGATTATTTGAAATGACACATAAGAGCAAGGTTTTAGATAAGCTTCTGCACTATATATAGACACAGGAGTGTGTATATACTGTATGTGGGAGCTTTCAAAAAGTCTACTACATACTGTATTGCTTTATCTACAGTACTGTTTTTATATACTTACAGTATATGTCACCATAACTCTTTTTAAACTATTTACCAGTTTATCTTGTTTTTTATAGATAAAAAGACAATTTTCAGAGTTTTGTAACTCAAGCTCCAAGGAATTACCAGGAGATGGCTATACATTTACTACAGTATGTCTAGAAAACACCATAGTGTTGTTGGTGAGACTATCATTATATTTTTGAGATCTATTCAGCTACAAGGTACTTAAAATACTTCAAGGTACAGTAGACACTAAAAAACAATGTCAGCACTATTTCCATAAACCTAAGGTATTCAATAATGATATAATTGCATTAAATAAATTTACTTTTTTCAGCCAAGGGTGGTCACAGTGCTTAGTGACAAGTTTTTAAAGAGTGGGCGAAAAGAAAAGAACTATACAGTATATTTATTATTTATCTAGTGTTTCTAGTGATGAATATCTTGTTACTGAAATGCATCATATTTATTGAGAGCAAATATTGCATTACTTATGTAGTTAAAGGTATTTGTCTTTTTTTTTAAAGTAATGATAATGAACTGAAGTGGCCGTCACCTCCTTAAGAAGTTCTATCATTCATGCATATAAACCTGTCAACTTCTCCAATGACTTCACTGCCAGTTTTTGATTTCGTGTCCACAAAACTCCAGCCTGAACTGTTGTAAGTCTTCTGAGTGGAGATTTACAAGGCTACAGCTAAACCTATGCTTTTATCTTAATACGCTTTTTTATGTTTTATGACACTTTTTTGTGGGACAGCACTCAATTTTAAAATCCTTAAAATTAAAAACAAATACTATAGGAACTAGAATACTACATAGAGAAATGTCATTCAGTCAAGCATTACAGCAGGGATTGCTGCAAATACTGTACAATCAAACAAATTCATATACATACAGTATATTTAATAAGAATAAAGTCTTATTCTTTTTTGGTTAAGTGTCACAAAATGGCCCGAGCAATGGTCAAATTAGGTCTGTTTTTTTTAAATATACATCAAGTGCAATTTATTTACAGTGCTCCTCTGCTCCTCTTCCCAACAAAAACAGTTCTTAAATCAGGAACAAAAAAAATCACCACAGTTAAAGCTCTGTATGCTTACTACTACACACCAGAACATCCCACTATCTCCCACTATCTCCCACTATCTCCCACTATCTCCCACTATCTCCCACTATCTCCCACTATCTCCCACTATCTCCCACTATCTCCCACTATCTCCCACTATCTCCCACTATCTCCCACTATCTCCCACTATCTCCCACTATCTCCCACTATCTCCCACTATCTCCCACTATCTCCCACTATCTCCCACTATCTCCCACTATCTCCCACTATCTCCCACACATCCAACTACACCCAACAACCTTCAGCCCTGAGGAGCCGCTTATATTATGTATGGCCCCTCCCCCCTGGAATGAACCATTGTCTTGTTACATTATCTTTTTACAAACAAAATAGTTAACAATTCCGCAATTCGTTCAGTATATTCACAAATTAAAGCGAAAAACAGATATATCAAAACAACATTTTACAACTTATTTTTTACCCTTTTCAAATAGAAAACAAAAATTGAATTTCTCCCTTTACACTATAAATACACCTGTAGAAGGGCGGTTAGGTTTGGCCCTTCGAAGCTACCATAGGTTGGCGTAAACCGGAAGTCTTGAAGAACAGAATGAAACGGTAAGTATCATTCAAAGTGAGAGTACTTTCCATTCACACAATCTCAACACTCAAATGAATGGTCAATCACCTTGTATGCATCTGTGCCTCCAGTTAACAAATGACTATTAACAGCAGTCACCAGCGAGACCCTGAGTATGCATCCTCAGGAACTAGCTAGCAACTGGTCGGCGGAAAGTGTGATTTGTATTATCCAGTGCTACCGTGCCTCGTGACAGACTCCTCTGTCACATTAAGTGACTGAAGTTTGTAATATTTTCCCGCATGAAACAGCAGAGTAGTTTGTTACAATTAAGCGTATTATAGAATATTCATAATGCAAGTTATAATGCAGATGCAACTGACCCATTGTATTTCAACTGGCCAGCTGTCATTCTAGATTTTGTTTGCTTTTTATGTTTTGACCATTATGTTGCCAAACATCCGGGGGTGTTGTCATCAGTAGGCAAGCACAGGGCTACAAGCTGTCAATAGAATCTCATTACAGCCTTGGGACCAGCACCAGGTGGAAGGAATGAGGTCCATCATTTCTTAAATGTAATTGCACTTGAAAAAGGTTTGACTACCTTATTTATAGAAGTAACTTTAAGATAGTATACTGTACAGTGCTGTGACAGGATTCATGCATAATAACCTATACAGTATGTATTCAGTATATGGTTAGTGTTGAGTTCACATTCTGAGTCTCAAAGAATACCACAAATCTGTTTCTAGTATCCTTCCAGCATTAGAGATATCAGGAAATTCCTATATACAATATCTTATACATCCTCATTTTCAAAGGAATAAAAAGGATGAATGATCAAATGTAGTCATAAACTTCTTGCAACAGTTTCCCAGAGTTCTGCAAATGTGTAGAAAACATAAGAAAACAAACAACTAGTATACTTACATTGCACTCCAATCAAACATGTTATCTACTAAATGCCTGTCACGTTCTTCACAGTAGAAAAATAATGATTTCCAGACATTGTGAACTGGTGGAATTTAGAGTTAAAAAGTCCAGATGTGGTCTTAAAATTTGGAAGCTGAAGGGCCACATGATTTGACAAATAAATAGTCAAAGGCTAGGGCTTCACAAGGGACGCTGTTTTTAAAGGTTGTACAAGAAAATAAAAATGTGACATTGTGCTTAAGAGACTGAGATCCACTTGAATAAACCTCTAAACTGGCGAGTCAGTTTCCTGTGCTTTGTATTTTATGTAGTTAATGGAAAGGTGGATTGATTTGAACAATATACTGTAAATGCTAGGTAACTGCACAAATTACAAAATGGACACATCAGTTTACAGTTTAACAACCAATATCCTTCTTGCAATAAACTCCCATACTGCTAAGAAACACCATTTTTAGCAGTCTAACATAATGCTAAAGTTTGCTAGTGTATCTTAACTTAAATTGTAAGATGGAGACTTTTAAATATCTACTCTTACGGTTTTTACAATCTGGAGGGCAGTTTTGAGTGTCTGCAGGTTAGTGTGCCTGCCTTTTAATACTCAAAGGACCTCAGAAATCCGGTGCTCCTTACTGGCAGCAGAAAGACTGTCCCTTGTGACTGTTTTGTGACTGATGCTCCTCAAAATGATGTCTATTCCTGAAGCAACAGCTTTTATGAAACATGTTGTGAGAACCTTGGCTTTGGCAAAAGGATGGAAACTATTTCTGAGCCTAAAAGGTTTTTAACTTGCATTTTCCTGCCCCAGTGACCAAGCATAAGCTTTGGAAACTGGCAGGCTCATTACAGTCCATGCTGGTTCAATATCCCCATGAGTCTCCCTGGAATGTTTTCCCTTTTCTCTCCTAATTACGCACTTTAACACTGCTCTTGCCCCTGCTCTTTATGAAGCAATGTAATTGCCCAGAAAAGTCATTAAAATGAAAAATAAGTCTGTCTGTTTCTGTGCAGCCCCCACTTTGGCTTTGGATACTAGAAATAACTGAAAAACATTTCAGTTGTTTCTGAGGAAATTGCAAGTGCAGGACCCGGTACTCAAATCAAGCAATATTATCATTTTAAAATACCACAGATGGTAAGAAATTCCATATAGTAAGAAACTGTGATTAATAATGACTTGAGTCATTATTTTAAAGGAAGCTGACGTTATATGATGTCTTCCAAATTAGTAGGCCACAGTGATTAAATTGTGAGATATGGCATTTTGAAATATGGCATTTTTTAACACCACCATTTACAATATACAAACAGAAGAAATTCTGTTTTTCACTAGAAAAGTGGAAGTCAGTCCAGTAGTGTTTCCCACTGTCTGAAGCCAACATACTATTGCAGTGGTCTTCCAACATTGTTTTTCCATTTGATAGCTTTTGTGGCACAACTAAGTGTATTAGAATGTTTTCCCACTGTCTAGAGAAAATACTTGCCAAAGCCTTTAATTGTATACTGGTGGAAAAGTAAATATATTAATGAAACACCTTAGGTACGTGTAATTAATGTTTAGTGTTTTCCAACTGGAAATTGGGCAGTGCATAATCTGGTGAACTTTATAAGGATTGTGTGACTATCATACTGGGGCTTCATACAGTACAGTATGTCATGGATAAGAAATGAGTGATGGTTTTACTTATTGCCTTTTGTCAATCATAAATGGCTAATATTTTATATTTGTTAAATATCTTATAAGGAAAGACTTATGAAACTGATACTTTACTAATAAAAGACTATTTCTCAGTCCATGCCGTTATAATGAACACTAAAAATAATAATTTCTGCAAATGGTAACAACATTGGTGCACACCCAATGAGAGAGTTTCTGGTGTCTATTTTAATGATAATATGACACCTTGTGGTGTTACTAAAGGTGTCATGTAAACATTGGGACTGATCAGAAACAACTAGTGTTCCTTAAATTGAAAGCTTTCACCAAAAACTGGTGAAAGTATTGGGGGAAAGAGCTCTGTCTACCACAGAAGAAGAATAAGGTATAGTAAGACTTGCAAATTATTAAAAATATTTCTTTTTGCTTACATTTGGACAACACCAGCAGGACCATAAGACAAAATAAGATGTAGCTGGATATACAGTATTACAGTTAAACAATGTCTTAACTTGTGTGACTAGTTTCTTTTAGTCACAATATGGTACCAATCCCATTCTGCCCAGTGGGAGTTGCTAAGGGCACATGGTGCTGAAACATTTGACCTGTCATTTGCAGAAAGTGGAAAATAGTGGAGTGAAAAAAGAAATTATTATAAACCAAAAATTTCCTGACCAACAAATGTATTCTGATCCATTTTGTGGTCCCGCACCAAGTGTTGGAGGCTCTGACAGGAAGATATTGAAATTCATAAATTTAGTCAGATTTATTTTCATAGTAACTTTTCTGTGTATCTGTGATGTGTTTCTTGGCTGGAATGGATTTCTCTGCCTTCATTGGCTACTGTCTTCCTCTGAATAAAGTACTGTTTCTTCATTTTTTTCTCTTTTTTTTATAACTGAGGCCTGTCTGGTGGTAGAATGGTGTCCATTATTTTGTAGCACATTAGCACTCACCAGTTCACTTGTAAAGCTTAAGTTCTGCATTATAGTGATAGTTTGAAGGAAATGAAACATCCGTTCTTTATGTTTATGACCCGTTCACTATCTGGTTTTATTTTTCGTGGTAGGCAACCATCCAGGGCATTAGCATTAATATTAATTTTTGCAGTTAAAAAAGAAATGGAAATGGCTGCACTACTGATTTTCTATTTAGCCTAGATAAAGAAAAATAAAAGAATACAGAGAGAAGTATAACGTAAAAACTCCTTGAAAAATACCTTGGAACACAACAGGTTAAATAAAAGACTATTTTTTTCTGTCTGTAGTTACACACACTAAGATCTAAAATTTAATCTAGCAGGTATAACATGTAATTAAAAATATGGTGTACTAGAATAACCTACTGTAGTAGATGCTAAGCCATAGAAATGACCCTTCTTGAGACATTTTAAACAGTGATGTCCAGGATTTGCTTTATTTAATGAATTCAGAGAACTGCACATGATATTAAAATTATAAGATTCAGTTCTCCATAAAAATCTACAGACAAAGGTCCATAAAAAGCCCAAAGCTTTCGCACACTTTTTATAGTATATGCAGACTGTAAAATAACCAATAGGAAATGTTGATACAATTCCAGTGCAAAATGCAATTGATTTTTCCTGGCATCACTCACTTCAAGATTCCATGAAAGAATTATTCCAATATCTCCCCTTTCCCTGAATAACATCTCTAGGACACTCTCACTATTAGTTGTTCTGGGTCATGAGGCAGCACCCATGGTAAATAAATCTCGAGATATAGGCAGGATGGTACTCCATCCATTTTAGGAACTGCCAGTTCCAATGAAAAAGGTTCTCTTTCACAGGTATTGAAGAACTGCAATGCTCTTCTTTACAGTAAGATGAGGCTTTAATTCTATTTTAAAAATCTTCTTAATTGTAGTTATTCTACCATATTGATTGTATGTAATTATAAGACCAAGTGACATTTAAGTATGGTTAAAAAACACTTGTTCAATAGCCACTTTTCAGTAATTAATGTCAGATAATTTATAATAGACTGCATTTATTCATATAGAGTGGAAATATTTAAGAAGGTTTAATTTCTCTCCTGAGACTTACAGCAGTCTGCTTGTTTACTCAATTTTAATTTAAGGGTAAGGATTCCAGACACCACAGCTTGCTGGTTTATTTATATTGGCCTCGTCTGTTTCAAGTGGTAGTGGTTTACTACTGGAAGAGTACAGTCCCTTATACTGTGCCAGAAATATACCCAGTATGACCTGTCACATGCTTATTCAAAAATGCTAATGAATTGGAATTGGGACATTTTAAAAATACTGCCTTTTAAAAAAAAAAAGCTTATTTTTTTAAAGTGGTGTTGAATACATGCAGAACAAAAGTTTCAGTGGATCTTTTGCTGGCATCCAATCCCCAGAATAAGAACATCAGAGTTGTAATAACACTTGTGAGATTGGCTGTGTGGGGCTCAGGTCAGGGAAAAGTTACTTGAGTGGTGGCCAGCATTTTTATTGATAGGGGATTTGTTTTGTGAATACCAGTTAAGTTTAAAGGGGTCCCTTAAAGCCATTATTTAAAACGTGACTAACTACTTGGAGCCAACCAGCTTGGCCCTCTCACACAAGAAGACGGAATTTTTGGAATTTTGGACAGTGTGTTTATTTAGAATCAGCAGCTGAAACTGTTATTTAAATAAAGGTGGAGCATATGTGGTCAGAGCTCAGATTTGTACAGATTTGTACCACTGTCTTAAGTATTTTATGTGAAGGGGGCCCAGTAATACGATTTTGTTTCTGCTTCTGTGAGAGGCCCAGTTGGAACCATCACCTGGAAAGAGTACTAAGCACGAAAGGGGAATATCCATGTTTATAATAATGGACAAATAACAACCTTAACTTAGATAACCACCTCTAGAACTTAACCACTTCTAGTCACTCCCAAAATATGTACAAATGTGCCCACAGTCAGGTGGACTGTCAGAATGGACTGTGCACAGGAGACAAGGAACTAACACTATTTGAACTAATTACATGTATTATGGAATGATTAGAATTTTTGGAAGCAGAATTCATTTTATCCCAATTTTTGTCCCAGGAAATGGCCTTACCTGTTCTTTCCAGATAGAAACCACTTCAAAATGCTTATATGAAGCTGGCATTTAAAAAATGTGAAAACCCTTTCTATTTCTATAAAACATTGTGCATTGGGTGTATAGATAAACTTGTCCTTCATGGGACACCACAGGCATGCACTTTAGAATGGAGACAATTGTGCAGTCAGAAAACTAAGGAAGCTTGCATTGAGTGAAGTTCATAAAAACATTGTTAATATTAGAATGTTTATTCCTTTGTCCCTCCGGTGAGGAAAACAGTAAGTGGAATTATCTGTAAAAAGTTTTGGATTAGATAGACGAGTATGGACACTCCCTGTTTTCTGTAATGTGAATCTTTTTACTATATCAGATCTTAAATGTGTAGATATTGGATGAAAAAGCAATCTGCAGTATCAGACAAGTACCCCAGTATAAATTATATCCTGAAGTCCAAATGGTGAGACAGGCTTTCCTTAATAGGATGCAAAATGTATAAGAGCAGAAGGGTTCATGCAAACAGACTATGGATGTAAAACAAAAGCACAGAAGTAAATTAAAAAAACTTGGCAAAGCCAGATCTTCATCCTATATAGTGGACAACTTCATTAATGGTCATATCCCATATAATTTATATTTGTCAGAAGATTCAGCTTGATTCAATTTGAAGAGCACTGGAGGAAATCAATCTATTCAAATTTGAGTTACTTTGATATCATGTATATAACAGTTAACATTTTCATTGTACAGGTATGTGAAATGTGACCATTGGTGTGGTCAAAAGCTAGGATGCCATTATCCAATGCAAAATTTAATGGTAATTTAATGGTATGCAGTGACAGTCTGTCTGCAGTAATGCAAACGGATCTCTTAATTTTATACTGATAGTGCACCAAAAGTAAAGTATGAATCATAGTAGAATCAGGGTTCAATATAGAACAATGCACTGTACACAGAGCAACAAAATAAACATTTATACAATTGTTAATCAAATTAAACAAAAACAGTTACTAAATGGTTACTAAAACATTTTTTGTAACAGATGCAGTGATATTTTACTGGACAGTTATGGCATAAGTATATACATTGTTAATTAATATTTGCTATCAACAAGGTGCTCTGCAATGGAAATCATAGAGTAGTCACCATTAGAAGCAATAGTAGCTATACATCTGTGACACATGAAATGCAGATGCTGTCTTGTTGGATTCTGTCCCATTTGTCTTGTGCTGCCAGGACATGTTTGTGCATGTTCACTGGTGTCCAAACCCTAGATGCCTCACAACATTCCACCTCATCCCATAAATATTCAACAGGGCTCTGGTAAGCAGAACATCAGTTCATTACTATCAAAGTCTTATCCTCCAACCATTGTTACATGAGAAGCAAAGAATGTACATAGTCCTTCTAGAATTGTCATGACATGATGAGCCTGTAGGAGGGGAAACAAGTGAGCTCCCAGGGCTTCATCTACTGTATTTAGCAACACGCAGTTAGGTTATTATCAAGCACTAGAAGTGGAGGTTTTGTAGCAACTAGACATACTCTCCTGCAACCGTCTTGCTTGGATAATAACATAAGGTTGTTTGCTTTGCTCATAACCTTAATTACATAGATCTTATATTTTGATGGAACTCTGCTTAAGTTTTCTTTTTAATTAAGAAACATTTACAATACTGCAATAGCAAATTCCTTATTCTTTAAAGCTACTCTTTGTACCATGTCAATGCCATACTGTCTTTTAGTCTCAGAATTTTTCAAAGTAACTTGAGATTGTAAAACTACAAGCAGTATCATACTGGTTGAAAAGATTATTGTGCTTAGCATTGAATGGTAATTAGGCACGGTATGTAGGTGTGCTTAAATTGACTTCTGCAGAACAAAAACAGTGTATACCTCTCTGTGCAACTCTATCCACAGGAGTGAGAAATTTCTTTGCATTTAATGAGGTGCTCTGTATGTGGTTTGATGGAGGTAATTTTAATTAGATGGCTTCCAGCTGCTAGTCAAGAAAAAAAGTAACCACCAAATAATTCTCGGCTTAAAAAAAATGTATATTTTGTAAAAATAAGAAATCAAAAAAGCAAGGGGACAAAACATTTTGTAAAAGAAAAGGCTTGTCATAGATATTTAAAGTTATGAAGAAACTTTGATGTATTTGGAAGAATGTGACATTGTGCCAAATTGCCTGTTGAAAATCATTACTAATGAACCCTTCATTCTATAATGACAAGACAAAAGCAGATACAAGTTTTTATTTTAATGATACAAGTTCTTTGATTAAAGCAATAGCTTGAAGAGTGACATTGTATTGAAATAACTCAAAAGGGCTTCTGATGGGGAAAAATAAGAATTACAGTAACTGCCTTAAAAAAACTTTTTTGAACAGAACGTGAATGCATACCAGACAAACCATCAGCTAGCTTCTTCAAGACCTTAAATGATCAGCTGGTTAATAGGCAAAATAGTAGAGCAATGGTTATGAAATAACTGGAGGATTCATTTCAATTTTTTAGGTGGAATAGAATGCTGCATCTACTAATACACACACAAAATGTAAATGACATTTTCTAATCTGAAATATGGATGCAAATCAGGTTTTACAGCTATTCTGCATTTCTAAGTTCCATTATGTCAGTTAAAGTTAAAATATTTTGTTTTACAAATAAGTGTTCCATTCTCCATTGTGAATAAAGGTGTCAAATATGTTAGGCTAATGTAATGTGCTTTAAAATTTGAAAGGTTTATATATATGAATAATACACATGATATATATGGATATAATTTTAGGAATGATAACTAGTACCAGTGCACATTTTTTAATTTCATCTTTATAGTTGCAAAATAGATCATAATCACTAAGTTTAATTCTCATAATCAAGCTTCCTTACCCTGAAATATGCTTAAATCAGTTGTAAGTAAAGTGCTATACATATTTGAAAAATCAATTCAAGCCTCTAAACAGTTAGAAACACTTACAGTGACAAGATATAGAATCTATGATAGCATAGTAGACATAGACATGCAATTTCCAGAAAGTATTGTCTGTCCCACATGCTGCTACAACAACAAAGTATTTGATTTTCTGATTTAAATAACTTCCATGTCCTGGACAGGCAATGGCAACTGGCCTAATACTGACTTCTCATTAGAACTGTTTTTCTAAATAAACATGCAAAACAAGCGCCACATTAATAACTTAAACCAGTTTAGCTTATACAGTATATAACATTGATGCATCGCACATATGTACCTTAAGGAACTGGTATATAATTACTTTTCACTCTGACTATATATAGTATCTTTACTACAGTGCCTTGCGAAAGTATTCGGCCCCCTTGAACTTTTCAACCTTTTGCCACATTTCAGGCTTCAAACATAAAGATATAATTTTTTTATTTTATGTGAAGAATCACCAACAAGTGGGACACAATTGTGAAGTGGAACGAAATCTATTGGATTTTTGAAACTTTTTTAACTAATAAAAAAATGAAAAGTGGGGCGTGCAAAATTATTCGGCCCCCTTGCGTTAATACTTTGTAGAGCCACCTTTTGCTGCGATTACAGCTGCAAGTCGCTTGGGGTATGTCTCTATCAGTTTTGCACATCGAGAGACTGAAATTCTTGCCCATTCTTCCTTGCAAAACAGCTCGAGCTCAGTGAGGTTGGATGGAGAGCGTTTGTGAACAGCAGTTTTCAGCTCTTTCCACAGATTCTCGATTGGATTCAGGTCTGGACTTTGACTTGGCCATTCAAACACCTGGATACGTTTATTTGTGAACCATTCCTTTGTAGATTTTGCTGTATGTTTGGGATCATTGTCTTGTTGGAAGATAAATCTCCATCCCAGTTTCAGGTCTTTTGCAGACTCCAACAGGTTTTCATCCAGAATGGTCCTGTATTTGGCTGCATCCATCTTCCCCTCAATTTTAACCATCTTCCCTGTCCCTGCTGAAGAAAAGCAGGCCCAAACCATGATGCTGCCACCACCATGTTTGACAGTGAGGATGGTGTGTTGAGGGTGATGAGCTGTGTTGCTTTTACGCCAAACATATCGTTTTGCATTGTGGCCAAAAAGTTCGATTTTGGTTTCATCTGACCAGAGCACCTTCTTCCACATGTTTGGGGTGTCTCCCAGGTGGCTTGTGGCAAACTTTAGATGAGACTTTTTATGGATATCTTTGAGAAATGGCTTTCTTCTTGCCACTCTTCCATAAAGGCCAGATTTGTGCAGTGTAAGACTGATTGTTGTCCTATGGACAGACTCTCCCACCTCAGCTGTAGTTCTCTGCAGTTCATCCAGAGTGATCATGGGCCTCTTGGCTGCATCTCTGATCAGTCTTCTCCTTGTCTGAGCTGAAAGTTTAGAGGGACGGCCAGGTCTTGGTAGATTTGCAGTGGTCTGATACTCCTTCCATTTCAAGATGATCGCTTGCACAGTGCTCCTTGGGATGTTTGAAGCTTGGGAAATCTTTTTGTATCCAAATCCGGCTTTAAACTTCTCCACAACAGTATTACGGACCTGCCTGGTGTGTTCCTTGGTCTTCATGATGCTCTCTGCGCTTTCAACAGAACCTTGAGACTATCACAGAGCAGGTGCATTTATACAGAGACTTGATTACACACAGGTGGATTCTATTTATCACCATCAGTCATTTAGGACAACATTGGATCATTCAGAGATCCTCGCTGAACTTCTGGAGTGAGTTTGCTGCACTGAAAGTAAAGGGGCTGAATAATTTTGCACGCCCCACTTTTCATTTTTTTATTAGTTAAAAAAGTTTCAAAAATCCAATAGATTTCGTTCCACTTCACAATTGTGTCCCACTTGTTGGTGATTCTTCACATAAAATAAAAAAATTATATCTTTATGTTTGAAGCCTGAAATGTGGCAAAAGGTTGAAAAGTTCAAGGGGGCCGAATACTTTCGCAAGGCACTGTATACCTGTACCAAATCTGACTCTCAAGGAAGGGATCCTACTTAAGCCTAACATCTAAAACATTTTCACCAGTGACTGTAAAACAATATATGAATTACCTTCCAGCATTAGACCAATAAGGTCCTTCCACATCTGGTGCACATTATACTGTATTAGCCAACAGACTACCCCACTCTCCACTATGGTCAGAAATTTATTGAATTGAATAACAGTTCAATGCATGTTCTTTGTGGACCTAAGAAACACCTCCTGAGCCTTCTCAAGCAGAACAAGGAAAATAAAGAAAACTAAATACTTAAACGAACAGAAATCCCTTTGTGTTATTCAGGAAATGTGTTGTTCTAGCAAGAAAAAAGTAACTTCTTCTCATGACCTTACAAAGTGCCCCAGGAAAACCCCACACCATCAGCTGTCTTACCAGAATATTTACACCCCATCAAACAAGGTATAGTCTTCAAATGTATCCCCTGTGCTGGTCACATTTGTTTTTACTGCTGTAAAAAAGCACATTGGTTACACACTGTACTCAGGGGATATCTGCGTTTCACAGCTGGGAAGAAATTATGGTGTTATTTATGGCAATGGAATTTAATGGAATGGCATTTTAATGTTTTAAGAAGATCTTGTGAGAAATGCTGAAGACTTTTATATGCATAAACTGCTGAAAGTTCCATAGAAAGGCAGAAATGTCTAACAGTAAGAATGAACTGACTTAGTAATGAAATTCTTTAAGTTGCAACTATTACATCCTGATGTGATGAAATTTCAAATAGCTTTTTTTCTTTGTTCATGCAGATGACCAGGCTGCTTTAAAGTTATAATTAAACAGTTATATAAAGTCAGTTATGTTTACTGTCATATTTCTGTTCAGTTTTTTGTTATATGCACAAGTACAATTAAGTGCTCATTTACTTGACTCCATTAAAACAAGCACCAAAAACAAACACAGAGCAACAGCAACAACAAGTTGAATAACATATAAGATAGAGGTTCAGTAATCTGACATCCTGTGGGAAGAAATTGTATGAATATGGAATTTTGTGCTGTTACGCTGCTATAACGTTTAGCAGAAGAAAGGGGGGAGAAAAATGAGAAACCAGGATGAGTGGTATCCTTATTGATACTTCCATCCTTCCTGAGACAGTGAGTTGTAAAAATGTCCGCTATAGAGGGAAGCTGTACTCCAATGATGGACTGGGCCGACCTGATCCCCCCCTGTAATGCCTTGCGGTCAGACAACAAGCTGCTGCCAAACCACATTGTAATACCACACGTGAGCACACATATACAGTATGAGGTGTTTCTTACATCTACCTTATATAAAATGATTGACGGAGGTACCTGTACTGTTTAGCTAGTGTCAACGGAAAGCTGTCCCATGTAACAGGCAGTGGGCCTTGGTTTTGAAGTACTCCAGGGAACCTGTTTAACAGATTCCTTTAAAGTGCATCTTATAAACGCATTCTAACAGCCTTCAGTAGTTATTTTGAAAAGTAGCCCATGGGAACAGTTAACAGATCCAACAAAAGCAGAGTTTGAAGCAAACACGTGGATCTCACCTCACCTGAGTTGGTGAGTTGCAAAACTGCTCACCCTGAGAGCATGGGACCAACAGGACAGTTTAAAATTTGTTTTTATAAAAAAAAAAACATTTTATTCAAGCATTGTATTCAAAATTGTAATTAAGTTTGGTTTACTGATGTTAGAATTGGCAATATACAGTAAGGGCTAGCAGCATTACATCTGAATATCTTATTGAAATGCCCAACATTCAATAACTGTCACAACAGGTTTTATAGGCAACTTAGCACATTCACCAACTGAAGCCTTGCAGATGGAGTGAACTTAAAGTTACTGTAATAAGTTAGCAGTAAAGCTGTAAAACTATATCGAGGACAATGGTGCCTCCATGTGTACCTGGTTCTGGGCTTTTCTCAGTACCCCCTGAAGGAAGGAGGGGGTGTGGCCATGACCAATATTTTATTCTTTTAGAGGTTTTTAAGGAGAGGGATTTTGTAGTTTTTTTATTGTATCTACATAGAAAAATAATACTTGTGATTAGGGGAATGTGCGCCCTGCAGTTCCTCATTTACAGAACTGAATAAAGTAAATAATTCATTATTAGGTTATTAAAGGCCAACTTGCAATTAATACCAAAGAACCCTGTGTCTCTCCGTGACAAGGAGTCACCCCTTAGCATTTTATGCAGTTATACATAATTTTCTGTTTCTACTGGAGCTTAAAAAAGGTTTATGTTTCAGCTTTAGCTGGACTTTAAATAAAGCAGACATTACTATTGTATTCTAATCTAGAGTGTAATGAAAAGATATCTTTAGAATTATACAGAAATAAATATTTAGAACTTGATATTGATGTCTGGTTAGTACACTGTAAATATCCAATAAATTCATAAATAGTAGTATCCCTAGGGAAGCGACAAAGTTATTGTGATTATATTTCTTTTGGAAAAAATAGAAAAGTCTCTGTAGTGTACAAATTTCCTGTGTATCTATTGGAAAAAATATGACTTGGCTACAGCAGATCGACAGTGTTGTCTATTAAATGTTCTCTTAGGTTACAGACAATAAACAGACGTACTTGTTACATGAAAGTAATGGTTTAACAAGAACAGTTTGACAGTTCTTTTGATTTCTGCCTGTAAAGAAATCATAAGAACATAATTAGAAAGAAAATATTTAGTCTGTTGTTTTTAGTGCACTAACCTTGCTTAGTTGCCAGAGGGAATGAACTTTGTTCCTGGCCTAACACCAACCATGAAGCCATTTTCAGGACTACTAGCAGAGAGATGTATCAATGAACACAAAACATCATTTTCTTTTTAGGTACAATGGTAAGTGATAGGAAACTAATATTATGTAAGTAACAATGAAAACCAGAGTAGGGCAGATCCATTTTGTGGAAAGTGCACTGTAGCATGCATTGTACAGACTCCCTTTTCACTGCTTTTTTTCACGAGTAAATGGCAAAAAACTATTTTTAAGACTAAATCTTTTGGTTAGAAACTTGTATTACTAAAAATATGCATGCATCATGTAACAGTTTTTCACAGCATTATATTTTGAGCAGAACAAAAACTGAAAAAAGCATTTTTATACTGACTTATACTCATTATACTGACTCTTCCTCCTGTCATGTCTGCTATGACTGAATAGAAATTTATTTTTACACTTCAACACAATAATAAACTAACCATTATGCTTAGCTTTTTACATGGATGGGTGTGTAGTTACCTATTTTACATCAATCTAAGTAACTAAAAATGCAATCAAATATTAATTCATTCACATCTGTTTTCTCAGGACTTTCTTCATAGTGGTTACCACAACATTAGATCAAGGTCATAGAAAACCTAAATGGTTTTCTGGAAAATATGTGTCAAATTATGCTTTAGTTTCAAAAATGTATTGTTATATACTAAAAACCCCAAAATACTCCAAAAGGGAGTGTTTATGCCTTAAAGGGTCCATATAAATACAGGATGAGAAAAGAACCTTTAGAAAATTCTTAATGTTTTGTTTGATGGTCACTTTTGTCTAAAATGACCTACAGAAGTTATAATCAAAAATGTTTTAATCTTTTTGCACATCTAAGTTTGATCGACCGATCTGGGTAAAGATGAATGGTCCAGAACACTAATCACTACTTTGCAATGCTGCTGTTGCTTGTACAAAAGCATTCACTTTATCTGCAAGAATACAAATTAATATTAGCTTTTAAATCAGGATTAATAAAATAATTTAAAAGTAATGTTCAGTATATTACTGTACATCTACTGTAGTTGCAAAAGAACAAGTAAAGGTTTATTCCATGCTGAAAAGTGAAGAAAGGAAACAACGTTTCGGCTATGGAGCCTTCTTCAGGTGTGAGCTGTTGTCATTAGTTTTTATTATTGAGCTTTAAATGGAGGTGTTGCAGTTGTAGTGGTGCCATACAATGCCATAAAAAGTTTCATAGTTTTGTAGTTTCTATTAATCATGATTGCTATCTTTTTTACTTATTTGTGATACAGCCTAAAAATAATGCAATTTTACATTAATTCTTAGATGAAAAGCTGGACAGAGTTCTGAAATAAAGACATGTGAACTGGAGTACTGCACCAAAAAATGCATCTAGGAGCTTGGCTAAACTCCCAGATTTAGCAAATTTATGGACCTGCAGCTTGAAGTTTCAGTAATCTGTGCCAGCATTATAAATATTCTCAAATGTTTCTATCATAGTGTTTCTTTTCTCCCATTAACACCCTGTACAGTATTTCTTATTTACAATAGATGGGAACTTTATCAAACTGCCTCAACCTAAACATTTTAATGGCATTTCAGAGATAAAAAAACATACTATGAACCTTCTATAAAGAAAAAGGCTTTTCACTGTTTTGAAGAGATTTACTATTTCCTCCACTCTGTTAGCAAGGTTTAGGAATTTCACAACCCACTGTGTAACTGAAGCTATTCAAGATTTCTGTTAACTTTGCTCTTTGTGCTCCACATAAAACCATTCTATTGTCCTAGAAAAAATCACAAGATTGCCAATTATCTAATATTAGTAATAGCTAAATCCAACTAAACTAGAGAAAATATAAAATCCATGTATTGGTTTTGAATTAACTTCATGTAACTTTGCAAAACATTGCTTATATAATGAATTAATATTGCTTAATGCAAAGTTCAATAAATACAGTACATTTAGAAATGCAACCTATCTAGTGTAAAATGCAAAGAACCTGAAGGCTAGATTGTGTGAATATTGATAAAGGGGTAAAGGTAAATTTACAATGGTCAGTTACAATGCACAGTTCTGATTACATTCAAACTAAATATAGCTAGATATTTTTGTGAAATCCATCCTGACTCAGTGTTATTGTGGCAGGAGGAAAATTAAATTTCATTTCCAAAAAAATGAAAAATAGAACTGAAAGAAAAAAATGAAGTTCATACTCAATATTGTACATACTACTAAATCTTCATATTAAAAATAAACGTTAAAGATAACCTGTACTTCCAAACAAGTTACTGATAATGCTAGAAGGTAGGTACAGGAGGTCCCTTTTCAGGCCATAAAGGCCCATGGGGGAATGGGGGGCAAGGGCCACCGTTTTTCCTCAACCATCCGACACTGGAGGTGGAGGTGATGTGGTCTGCATCACGCTCTGGCTGGTCTATTACCCCCGGAAGGATTAACCCCCGATACATTTTTGGAAAGCCGGCTGAGTGGACCTGGGAGATGTCTGGAAGGAATTAGAGCAAGCTACATCGTTTGCCTATACCTTGGACTGAACCAGGGACCTTCCAGGCAGGAGCCAGATGCCCTTGCTGTCTGAGCTACCACCGTTCCAGTGCTAGAAGAGGTGATGTAATTCAAATGTAAACTCAAATGTATTTCAAATGTAACAGTCACTGATTTGGATGATACGTTTCACTGAAGAAAACTCAACATTTAAGTCGGAATATTACAGCTGCACTTTTACAAACATCTTAAATTAGAAGCCAAAACATAAAACCTCTCCTGAAGAACCCCATATTTAGCTAGTTGCTTTTTCCTGCTGATGATGTCTTTCGTGTATATCTGCACTATAATTAAGTTTATTTTTGTTGCCCATTTAATGACTAGCTCTGGTAGTAGATATACGTCAAAAAAACCAAATGATTTATGAGCACTCCAGACTATATTATATATTCTTGCTTAAACTACTGTCGAAATACAAAACTACAAACCATTTAATACTGTAGGGCAGTTTAGTTGTGGTGTTCTACAAGGAGTCTACATCACTGTGTTTACCTTTTTATCCCATGGTTGTGCGATTCTGAAATCCACACACCTGTAATTGGAAGAGTAATCCAATATTTGAAGCTATAAATCTATAGTAGCTCAATGAAGTTTCATGTAAATCACATGACTTGGGCTTTATCAGTGAATTTTTAATATAGACTTATAGAACTGTATATAGGAAATGTGGTTAAAAGATGTTTCCTTAAATAGGTTTTATTTTGGACCTCAGTGCTCTTCCCCAGCTCACCATTTTTGACAGCAACAGATCATACACTGATAATCTAAAAATGAAAGCACTACACATATGACAGAGCAGTGATTACATTAGAATTTTTAGTGCTTCTTTTCACCTCAAACTGAAAGACATTGCTCCAAAATATAATTTAAGGAACCACTGTAATGTAAACCAGACCTTTTTATTAGTAAATATGCAAACACGAGCTATAGACATACTTTAAAAACTTCACAATTTCATTTTAATCATTCTAAGAATATCAGTTTTGCTTGAACAGTATGTTCTACAAATCTTTCTATAATATACTTTGCTGCCCTCTAGCGGGACATAAACGTACTATTTATATACTTTAATTGCATAAGCATGGGCAGGCATCTCAAATCTTAGGTGGGTATCTGCGTCAGCATGCGTAGGCTGCAAAGAAACAAGTAATAGGTTTATTCCATGCTGAAAAAAAGAAGAAAGAAAACAACGTTTCGGCCGTGGAGCCTTCTTCAGGTGTGCGGTGTTAATCTCAAATCTTATTCACTTAAGTAAAAAAAAACAAAAATGATAATTGTATACATGTTAGAAAATTTTCAAAGCTGCACAACAACACCTAGAACATTTTGGAGCATCTTAAATATTTTAATGATTTTATTTGTATGATTTTAATGTCACAGATTCTATGAAAGTTCCGAATGTTAAGATTAGAGTTCCTTTAAATAAATTTTCTCTATAAATTATTCCTTTGGAAACAAAGATGGAGTGATGAAGCAAGTTTGAAACCAAATGCTTTAACAAGTATGTTCATCCTCTGGAAAATACCACTCTAGAAAATTAAGTATTGGGAGACTTACTTATGTATATCAATTACATTATTATGTCAGTTAACAGGTTTATTCCATGCTGAAAAGAAGAAAGTAAACACAGCGTTTCAGCTGTGAAGCCTTCTTCCTTTCTTTACTTTTCAGCATAGAATAAACCTGTTACCTGTTCCTTTGCTGCCTACGCATGCTGACGCAGCTACCTACAGTACTTGAACTACTTTATTATATCAGTGAGGACATGTTAAATAAATGGAGCAAGAAAAAGAAAACCTACTTCCACATTTCTTTCATTATCTATTTGCACATGCGGTGTCTGGGAATTTCACTTTATTCCTCATTCCAAAGCAGGTGTTTGGTGAAGTGAGTCATAATTACTTTTGTCCCTGCACACATATGTTGGAATTCTCATATATAATAGAATTATATGCCCATTGACAGTACAGGTGCTTTGAAGTTAGCCTGTAATGCTTTTCAAACATTAGTGATCTTCAAAAAATGGTACACAATTTCAGTAGAGCAACTTTTCTGCAAAAAGTTGTCAGCATGGAATATAGCCAGAAATGGAATTGTTTTTTTCTGTTACAGTACATTTTGATTAGGAATCCTTATACTTAAGGATTACTGTCATTAGCACTAGACATTTTGACACAGATGAGCAAATTCCCTGCTTGTATCTGATTTCATACATTCAATGTCTATTATTTATTCCCGTGTCTCATTTTTACTTGTTTAACTTTGTTTAATTATCTAGAGCTGTTCGATTACTATAACAATGACTGTTTTGTAAACAAGAGTAATCTTTTACATATTGCTAACTTTCAAATATTCATACGGACCATATCCACTTCTGAAATTATACTAGTCTGTACATTACCTAAAAGATGCAGTGTGAAATGTAAAAATAAATATTCTTGCAAAGGAGTAGTCATTAAGAACAAATATGATCAGGGATAACACCCCCTTTAAAACACAAAATGCAGGTTCTTAAATATTTGAAACTTTTACAAAGACAACCTGATGACAGACTATGTTCTCTCTATGAAGCTATTATTTTTATGCCATCTAAAGTACTTAGAAATTCTGATATTAGTGACTTAGTGTTATTTCAAAAAAGTAACTTCCAAATAACCATCGTTACCTTTGTAAAATACATTTGTGTCGAATGATATTTGTATCATTTGATAATGACCACAACGTATAGGTCCAGAAATAAACCCCTGCCTGGATTCAGGCTTTTCCTGTTACCACTGCCTTACTTGCCAGTATTACTGTCACAGTTGCTACTTAAGCAAGTAATCAAATAAACAAATGACAGAAAGACAAATGGATAGATGGATGGATGGATGGATAAATAAGTAAACCAAGCTTTTTGTTTCCCATCTTGTTCTGCCTCATCCTCATTTCACTGGAGGCTACCCATTATCAGGCATCATTAAAGAGCAATTAGCTGGAAATTAAGATGAGCACACATATTGATTAGATCATTTAGAACACAGACTCTGGGCTGTCAATAAAAATTACTGCTGCTCACCCCATTATCTTCAAGGTTAAAGTGTGTGGTTAGGGACCCTCATTAAAACCCCAATGATTTATTGATCCACATCCCAAAAAAAAGAGCAAGAGATTCAACTTTATTACTCTTAACTGTCACAGATGGTTGAAGACTCTATCACTTAACCCTAGTACTGGGGAAAAGAAAAAAAAAACTAATTAATTTCTGTTAATTTGATGACATTTTGTTTGAAGATGCCAAACCTTTCTTGATATTTTTAAATTATTTTATTGACCTTCCAGGTTTGGTCTTTGAGTATGAGTTGCATTTTCAATGAGAATGAAACATTTTTTAATGAAGGATTATGCACTTGATTCACAGTGCTCTTTAAGCTTAAGACTCAGAAGAATTTGTTCATGGTCTCTTTAATTAGTTTCTTTCTTCTTGCAACCGACTTACACAGACATTTTTACCTAATCATTATTCTCATTGGTAAAAGTTTTGTTTTGAAAAAACAGTGCTGTCGACTTGTTGGTATTGTTTTTATTTTTCTGATATCTTCATCACTATCTGGTTCTACGTTAAAGCAAACCACACACATACTGTACGCACACACCACTTGGTCAGTAAAGACCATAACCGCTTTCCCTGAGGAGGGCCTGAGTCTGAGCTGACAGCCTGTCCAGGATCTGAGGCCCAGAAGAGGAGATCTGTTCTCGTCTCCCCTGTGCCCTGGACCTTGCCCTCCCTGTAATGCTATCTGACAGATAGAAAAGGGTTAGGTCTCTAACCCTGTCTTTTATGGAGGTCTCTGTATTATTTCTCCCAGGAGTTTAGAAACCCCAGCTCTGGCGAAAGCAGATTTGGTGCTGAAAACCCCTGTGGATATCACAATCACAATGGATAACACTTTTACAAAGCTTTCCCAGTGTAAGTTCAGAGGCTTTATGCTACAGCACAGAGTGTTTTATCTCTTTCCCCAGCTTTTTGTAATGAACTCATTTTATGCGTTATCGGTGGTTTCCTGCTGTGGTGTACATGGACTTTAGTTTGACATGATGATTCCAATGGGCTGTTTTGGTCAGTGTATCGAGGAACTGAAATGCCTGACAGTTTCTTATGTGATTATAAAGCAAATACAGTACCTTCTGGATGGCAACCAATATATTTTTTAAGTATAAAGAGCTTTGTGAAAACTTACCTAAAATATTTTATTGCTTTCAAAGTACCTCACTTTAATGTAGAAGAGGCCTCTGAAACAGACTACATTGCTTCAATTAAAAACATGCTGCTAAGGACCTTACGGTAGGGTAAATTTTAAATTAAAGCATTATTTCTTACCTGAGGATAAAAAAGCTTTCGTGATTCTCATAAACCATAGCTGGTATTAGTGAATTGAACAAATTAATCGAACAACTTGATAAAGGAATTATCACATTATTTAGACTTGCTACAGTCGCAATCTTTTGTGGGCAAAGGCTGTATACAGGAGGAAAACTTGACAAAAGGCCTATAACGGTGAAACTATATTGCTGAGCCCTCCTTTGTTCAGTGGATAGCTGCTTCCTAATTCCTCAGCTTACTATGATAAGTAAAGTGAGTCTTTGTTTATATGACACATGGCTTCTGTTGGAAGTTCACCCAAACAGGCTTAAGATAGTAGTGAAGATGAAGGGAGTGCTGGCGACATGAAGACAAGTGAATGACAGACTTAGTTTCCTTAATTGAATCTTATCTCTAAATACGCACTGTAACAAAATAAAATATTAACCTAGATTACCAGAAACCATTTAATGCATGAAACCTGCCTTCTAGACAGACCCTTGGCATTATCTGTTAACTTACCTTTGATGTTATGCTAAATTCTCATAGATTTTGAAACCAACACCAATAAAATAATTCATATTTTTTATTATTCCCCATCACATCTGTTGGTTTTACAAACACCCTTAACCAGGATGATTTCCTACTAGTATTATATTTTTTACTTTGATTGTCTAAGTTTAAGGACATTGCACTTAAAGTAGCATACAATTGATGATACAATTGACAATAAATGGGTAAACAAAAGGCACATGATCATAAAGCAAAGAAAATACAATATAAAACTCCCATTAAAATGAAAATGGTACCATGCAGGAACAGGTACGTGTAGGTGCCTGGTTGTTGATTAATTGCAAGAAGCAAGTCTAGAGTGAGGGATCATTCAACATCATGAAGTGCAGTGTACTATAAATGTATATACAGTATCTAGGATAGACGGTGTAAAGGAAAACAGTTCAGGCATATAAGAAGGGCTACTGAAATTACTGAATAATGATCATGGAAAAGCTGTTGCTCCAGTGACTGTACAATGTAGGGGTAAGAGAAGTTGAGAAGAAACGATCACAGGTGGAACAGGTGAGTCTTGAGGAGGAGCCAGAAGGTGGTCATGAACAAACAGTTCAGATCTCTGTAGGCAGGTGTTTCCACTTAACAGAGCCAAGGTTAGGGAAGAAACTGACTTTAGAAAAGAGAGTCAGAGAGTTGAGGCCAGTAAAGGAAGAGCAGAAGCAGTTAGGGGGTTGTGCATGAATGAACAAGGGATTAGAGGCAGGAGAGAATGTAGCCCTGAAGAGAGTGATATGTAAGAAGGGAGAGTTTTAAATTGCACTTAAGGAACCAGGGAAGGGATTAGAGGAGTGGTGTGGTATGGAAGAAAAAGGAAAAGGTTTGAATTTGATGGTGCCGATGATCCATGGCTGTACAATTGCCGACCAAAAATTTATTCAAACAGCTTGACATAAACAGCCGCTGTGGGTGACAACCAGCTTATAGCATACAGAAAAATCCTACACACTGCTCTATAACTGCCCAAAAGAAAGCAGTTGCTCATGTTCTCGATCTGCTGTGATGAGTCTCTTTATGTCCCTCTCCTTCCCTAAAAACCCTGGCATTGTCGAGGATGTTATGAACGATTTTTATTGATGGAGCCATCTCATAAATCAGCCACATTTCAGCACAGCCTTGTTTGACAGCAGATTCAGACAGATGGTGTCATTTGGTGATGGCTGGGTGCCACAGAGACGCCTGGTTTCCTTACACCCATACAAGAGGTGGCGGCTCCGGGAGTGCAGGAGCCTCCGGGCTGTCGCCATTTGTTGATCCTAGCAGGGCCTGACATCATGGTATTGGGTTGTGTATGTATGGTAAGTGAGTTTGTGGGGTTTTTCCTAGTGCTTATCCTGCTAGAATAAAAGGTATATGCTGATTCACTGTAGCAGTCAAGGTTATCTATTTTTGTACATTGTCCATTAGCAGCTTACAAACATTACATGGTATCTAGAGTTCTAGTAGCTTTGAGCCCAGGGAGGTGAAGGTGTGGGTTCAGGATTCAAAAGAAAGATACCTGCACATGAAGATTTCATACAACTCTCATTGAAAAGCAGTTCAATATAGAAAAGCATGATTTTTGTTAAGTTCAGAGCCGTACAACTTTGAATAAAGAACAAAAAAAATATTTATTGTTATTATAATATACAGTATGCACTGATTGACCAACAAAATTAGCAGTCTCTTACTTCTACAGATGGTGTAACTTCTTAAAATTGATGAAGATAAAATGGGCTTATACAAAATAGCCATTAATTATGAAATCACCCTCTGTCCCCAGCTATTGCATACAAAATTTAAAATTAAAAATTATATAAATTTAAAATGTATATATTTAAACATAATGTATGCTATGTCACTACTTGAATATGCATCACAATATTTGTGTAAACTTGATTTCTACAAATAAACTACTTAAAACTTGGTTTAGCGTTGATTAATGACGGGGACAAAAAAGAATTAGAGCTCAGGAACATTTTCAAGGCTTACAGTGTGCTGTATAGTCACTTTCCCTTTGGCATTTTATTGAAATAGCAAAACAGGATCTATGGTATGGAAGCCTTGCTTGGTTGCCTCTTATATATTAACATGTAAATGTTTCAAATACACTATTATACAATATATTTATCCACTGAAATTGGAAACAATTTACTTTTCTCAAATGCATGCATTAAGCTGCAGAAATATTTTAGTATCATTGTTACTTTATTATGAAAAAAAATCCCTAACCATTGAAAGGGTTGTGTCAGTTAAGCTAAGTGACTTATTATTTACCGTTCTTCATAATCTAGCAGTTTGAAATAATTAGATCATTCTCCAGTCTTTTTAGCCAAGACTGTAGTAGACTCTCAAGTGAATAACATGACGTTGTTCCATAAAGCCCCTTGTTTATATGAATTGCAAAAACCTGGCTGGCACCATTTCACACACCCAGACAAAGCTCAATAGATTATCTCCAGAACTGCCAAAAATTAAATAAACTGTCATGCAAATCTTAGGTGTGTAAGACATACTAAGAAAACTCTGCATAAAGACCTAAAACTCTAAAGGACAGAGAAAGTAATTCTAGAATATCTTTCACAGAAACCTGAAAGATGATATAAACATGCAGCAGTTCTTTTCGATGTCTGTATATCAGCATTGCACTGGAACAACTCAAACTCCCAATCCCATCTATATTGCCTTTGCCCATTATCTCACTTCTGACAGGATAGGCACATTTTATGTGGACTAATTATTATTGATTCTTGGTTGAATCTACTCCTTCACATAATATGTTGTTTCTCACTGGAATATATATTTCCTCTGTTCATAACTGTCTAACAAAAGTTTGCTGAATAACAATATATAAAATTTTGTCACCATACTGTACTGTATGTCTGGGTTTCAGAGTATTCAGAGTATTACTGTATGTTTTACAGCAGCTCCTGCATAGCCAAATGCTCATCCTAGACACTATACTTTAGTAACCAGCTATTTACAATATATAAAAGTACAGTATAGCAATTAATAGAACATTAAATAGATCCAAGATAATTAATTTAAACTAAGTAACACGGATTAAGTCTATGGAATAATAACTCAGCTCAGTGATATACATAGATAGCATACATTTTTTGGAAATTTTAATTAAAAAATGAACAATATTCCATTAGTGTAAATTCAGTTACTGTAAATGTTCATAGTATTTAATTGCACACTGTGCTATATCAAATTATTTTATTCTATGGTCAAACTACACACAAAAAACAGCAGAGCCTTAATACTGTCCCTCTTAAGAACTCTGAATAAATACAGCTAAAATACATGAAGTACAGTATATGACTCAGGTTTATTTACAGGAAACCTTCATGCATTAATTATTGACACAATGGGACTTAGCTTGACTTTCTAAGTGGGCTAGAGAATGAATACATTTTCCATCCAATGACTAATATTTAAAGACTTTTCAGTTTATATCCACTTCTGCCCCCTAGAGGATACAGTGGAAGATGTTGGAGATTTTAAGGAAGAAAATGTTTTTGTCAAGGTAAACTATTTTTCTAGCATCATCTTAAAATATTTAATAGCAATTCTTTACAATCTTAAAATCCAACTTTAAATTAAAAATACTTTATAGGCCAATAATTACAGATGAATAGACTAGTAATAAACCTGTTACCTTAAGGTGATCTAGGATTAGTGTTAAATGGGGTCTGTAATACCACTAGTATTTTATATCTATTATTTTCCCAGTAAATCAAATATATCCAGTTTTTTTTTTGCTAACTTCCTGTATTCCAGTTTATAGAAACAATATATTTTTTTTAAATCTAGGTAAATTTGAGGAATACACAGAAAGTCAAAAGGTGGAAAGCTCCAAATGACATACAGTAAAATACTTTGATACCAGAAAATTAAATTTTAAATAAGTGCAACACATCGTATTTTGAACTAAAAGAATGCAGTCTCCTGCAAAAAAAAGATTAAAATTTGGAGATAAATACCCTCCATTCTTAGCCGGCTAATCCCTTATCACTTATCTGTAAGAATACCTTGAAGAAATATACCTGTCAAGCCCCAAGGTGTATGACTGTGTCTCATCAGTCAACATTGATTGAAAACAGATCACTTCTAAATATACATGGTAGGTACTCTTTTAATGTCAAAATGTCATCTTGTTTTGGGCTTGGGGCAACTGCCCTGGGCATGACAACATGATGATGTGACTAAGGTAGTCTACAAGGGTTTATGTAGTTAAGAAAAATACACCTTTTGTATAGGTTTCAAGACATGGTTTTCACATGCTTTAAATTGCTCAAAATGTTATTTGCTATTTTTAATTAGTGTTAATTTAATTAGTATAAATTAATTTTTGGAATTACTGTTAGGAGTGTTCTGCCGCTAAGGTCTTAACATACTGTGGGTGTTTCAAACTATTATTACAGGCCTATTTCTAATGAAGGGATTCCCTCTGAGACTTGGGTAAATGGTGACAAATAAAGAATGGTGAATACCAATAAAATAAGAATCCTTTGCTATAATCTGCTATTTGAAATGGTTGATTAGGATTAAGAAAGAAGTCTTTAGAAAACAGTCTTCTCTTAAGTTCTTACAAAATTAATGCACTACTGTACTTAACGTACGTGGTAAGTGAGAGGTAATGAGAAAGGTTATAAACCAGATAAGGTTATTTGCCCCCATCTAGCTTGTTTGAATTCTAGCAGCTAATTTGTCTCAGGATCTCATCCAGCTGCTTTATAAAAGATGCCGAAGTAACAGTTTTAACGAGATGGCTTGGTAGCCTGCTCCAGACTCCCACAACACTTCGTGTTTATAAAGTGTAGCCTGTTCTTAGTTTTGAATGCTGGAAACTTCTCTGTGGTTTCCATTTGTGTTTTTTGCTTTGTGTTTTACCCTTGATTCCTAAGATTTATTGGGTTGATTTTGAATACTCAGATCAGGTCCCCTTATAGTTTTCTTTGGTCAAGACTAAATCAGTTCAGTTCTTTTAGTTTGAGTAACATTCTATTAAGGAGGAGTCTGGTTGCTCTTTTATGGACTGGACTGATTCCAGAGCAGTAATATTTTCTTTGTAATGTGGTGACCACTGTTGTAGACAATATTCTAAATGAGTTTTATATTGCACACTTTTGACACAAGACACCTTGATTTAAACTCTACACTTTAAACTGCATATCCTAATATTTTCTTTGGTGTTTAGCGCTTCCCCTCATTTTTATAAACAGCGTCTTCAAGCTATGCATTTCCCATCTTCCATTTTTAATGTTTATTCATTCTCTGCGTACAAACCTCTTCACTTATCCACATCTAAGGCACCTGACTGAATTTGTTTCTTCTTTTGTACTGTAAATATTAATTGACAGACAAGGATGTTTGGAAATATGGGATTAAATAAGATGTCACCACTCTGACCATTACAAAATTATGTTCAAGTGTTCAAACAATCAGCCATCCTTTACTTAGCTTTGTATGTTCTCTGTCTTTGTGGGTTTTGGCTCCTACCACTTCTGAAAGACATGCTGGTTAGGTTGATTACCTAACCTACTGTACCTACCTTATAGGATAGGCTCATGTTTGTTGGAGCCCTAACCAGAATAGATAGCTTTCTGATAATGAATAAACGCACAGAGGCAGAAAAACATTGTGAAATATACCACTCATTATTCTTAAGCCAATATTTGATTTAAGTGCTCACCTTAATGTATTTTTAGTAAGTGTTAATACTGTAATCATTATAATCAATGAATCAGTCAGCCTGGGCAAGTGAACCATGTAGTTATGTCTTGAGAGTATTAAATTGCGCTGCATCCTAAAACAGTTGTTTTTCACTGAAAAGGAAATTATATTGCAGAATTCCAGAAATAAAATGGTGTCACCTACAGTAAAATTGAGACAATGAATTTGAAAAACTAGATTGTTTTGTGTTCCTAAGGAGGCAAGAAACATCCACATCTTTGCTTTTTATTGCACAAAATTTAAATCAATTCTTTTTTTCATGATACAATATTGCTTTAACTATTCAGGCATTAATAATATTTGAATAATTGATGAATAATGAAAAGCAAGACACATCATAGTAGAAGTTTAAGAGAATATAAAACACCCATATGAAAAATGTTTCAATTCCAATTGAATTGAGTTCCAATATTTTTTAGGAGACAGAAAGAATGTCAGAAAGTACTGCAAATATTATCCCTATAATGCTAAGAAGGTGACAGCTAATAAAAATGAGGTCTGCTCAGGTCTACATCCAAGGTCTTTCAAGTTAGATGCTAAGGAGTTAACTGTACCCACAGTCAAATGGCTCTTCTTATGATAAAGGTTTGCTCATGTTTGAAGGTTTTCTTTATCATTATTGGTTTAATTTAGTGCATTACTACAGCATTTCCTGGAGGAGCTTCACCCCCATCCTTTTCTACTTTTGTATTACTGATATAAAGTGTTCTAATTCAGCATTGTTAAATAGAGACATAATGAAAAATATAATATGAATATAATTCATTTTTCATTGCACTTCATTCCATAACATCTATGAGAAGGTATTAAAATGTTTCCTCATTTTGCAGGAGACCTCTCAACGTACATATTTAATTCATTGTGGATGCACAGGAATTGACAAACTTTATTGTGAGCTGGGTACATTATTTATAAAGAGAGATTTAACTGCTCATTTACTGTAAGTCAGTGCTTTAACTGTTATTAGGTTTTGAAACAACTTTTTTCCCCTGTTTGTTTTCATTTTCTATGTACTGAAGACTACAGTTATAGTTTTACAAGATGAGATTTCTACAATGGTTTTCATGCAAAAAAGACTGCAGCATTAGGTGTACCACTTTAAAAGATCATTTTGTAGACACTACTGAGTATTATAATACACTTTATAAATATGACTATAATAGATGAATAAAGAAACCTGTTAATATCTGCAATTACAATACAGTTTACATGTATACTAAAAACTGTTATAATTCCTGCTGAATGTATGAATGTATGTTTTTTACTGAGCAACATTAAGTAGATTTTCAATTGTCAGCCCCAGTTTGGTATTGACAGCATACAACAGTAGGCACAGCAGAAACAATGCTCTGGAGCTTCCTAATGTCTCAAATTGCTTTACAATTTGAAATATATTTTATACAAAATGTAGTTTTGAAATTATTCAGATCAGGTTTTCACAACTGACAAACTATCAAATTAAAAACACCTATCCTTCCATTACCAGAAAACTGTTCTGGTTAAGGTACTCTAATAGCCAGCTGTAATTGATACTGAAAGCACAGAGAACAGGGTGGGAACACTATTCCAGCACAGGACTACAGAAAAGGGATAGTCAAACCCAGCTAGCAGCATGTCTCTGGGAAGTGGGAGGAAATGAGACCAAACCCAAGGACAACTTCAGACTCCTGACATAACATTCACCCTAGTCTAGTATCATACAGGAATAAAGATCGGTGTGGCACTAGTCCATCTCACCAATATGTCATCCCCAGTGAATAACAAAAAGACAATTAGAACTGAAAAACCTAGTGGAAATAGTGGAAAAAGTCCAAAACAACAGTGATTATGGTATTTTTTACCATCTTACATAGTTCTGAGATAAAAGTATAATAAATGTCAGTGCAGTATATGGAACACTTGCTGTTTCAGTAGCAATGATTTGTTGACACATTTCATTCATAAATTTAAAACATTGTCATTTTCACAAGTTGATACCTGCATTTTTTTATTTTTACAATTGTGCATAAAATTGTGGTCACACAAATTTGTTATAGATTTCTTTTTAATTTCTTTAAACTTGGAACCAAAAATTTGTTTTCTGTCTGTTTTTTTAAATGAAAATTAATAGTAATAATACCAGTGACATTCATCTAAATCAATGTGTTAAAGTGGAACATTATTTGAAAATGAGAACAAATTGGCTTGATAGATGCAATGGGACTCCCTTAATGATATTGACTGGATATTGAGGGATGAGATCGTTACCTACTAAATTACATTGCTCATGTGTTGCAATGCAAAGCTGTAACATTAATTGGAAATAGTGTTGGAAGTACTCGTGCCGATTAGCTACTTGATACCGGGGTTCACACAATCATCTGTCAAACAGACTGAAACTTTAAATGATTGTCACAAATCTAATATTTTTTATGCATTTTCAACAGCTTCTATAAATGTTAAAAGCCTTTCAAAGTGCCAGTTTGTAATAAGAAATTTTATGCTTTCTAAACTTTCATTTGATCATATTGAGTTTTGAATAGCTTTTTTAAAGAAAGAGCTGAAACAATTCAGACATTTATACTGCTTGTCGTATTGTTTTCATAAACTCCTATACCCACAACGATTTTGTTCATTTGTTGTGTTAACTTCCAAAGACTACAATCTGAACGTGTTTGTGCAGTGTTTCCTCTATTAGGTTATTGTCTCATCACATTTTAAACCTTAAGCACAAACCAATGTACAACTAAAGTAAATGCCTCAAATAGGGATGCTGCATTTAGTATGCATTATAATATACAGTACAACATCATACAAATATTACATTGGTCATTATTATGAAGGTCTTTTTTGACAAGATTATTTTAGCAAGACAAAAAAGAAAGTGCAAAGGGTATTCAGTATGCTCTCTGTCTTGTCAGAGAAAACATTGTTAAAATGTATAAAATATTGCATTGCAAAATTGTTTTATAAAAGTTAATTTTTTACAGTTAAAAGTTAATTTAACTTAATTTTTAAACAACTTTAATCATTCTTATAAACTAACAATAAACAAAATACAACAAAACACACTAAACTACATCAAATGCATTACTTGAAGCACCCAGAATCACTGTTTTAAAGGTAATACAACATAATAGTGCATGAAATGTTTCAACAGATAAGAAGTGGAGAATACTGGAATTAAAACCAGAACAAACAAAACAAACATCAGTGGATATTCAGAAGATTTAGGCGACATGATCAGAATGGACACGTTTTCACAGATAATTTGTTAAATTAAAGTGGCAAGTTGATAAATCAATCTATAAATAATTAAATTAATTAATAAATAAATGAATCTCCTATCCCCAAAACAAGCAAGTGAGACAAATGAAGACATTTATATTACAATTGCCTGGAGGAAGCAATATCTTAATCCTATTTAAATGCAATAAAAACAGGGTCATTAATAGCTATTGTTCTGCAGCTCACTGTAATAATGCTTTAAGTATTTAATGAAAATTTTATGTGGTGTTTGTGGATGGGGAAGGGGGGTTGTTAAAACACTGCCATTGTGTAAAAAGTGTTTTATACTCCTAAAACTTGATAGAATTGGGAATGTGGGAGGTTTGAATGTAAACACAGAATGCTGCGCTCGTTATTCCTTTTTGTCAATTTGCCATTTTCACTTCACTGTCTGAAACTAATTTTTCAATGGAAACCATTCATGACGGGCATTACATGCCAAGATAAATGGGATCAGGGTAACAGAAGAAATATTGAAGTGATCAGTCATTACCATGACATCATTAGTGCTAATCTGAGAAGATGTACTTTATTATGGCATCACACCATGTTAGGTTTTAAGCATAAATGAACACATTATAGAAAATCAATGTTACATATTTTCTGCCATAAACTTATAAAAGACGCTTGTCAGTCAATGTCTTGATGTCCTATGTCTGACACATTTTCAAATGCTGCAAATCTAACTAGTGTAACTTTTTATTGCGTACAGACCAGTCACATTGACTTAAGGGATAGGGTTGCTAGAGCAAAAAAAGACAGCATCCAGTCAGAGACTGTCTAAGGCTGTCATTAAAAGCGGAGAAAAAAAAATACTGTAGGTTTTCAAAACACAAAAAACACTATTTAAGAGTACATTTTCTAGGTCCTTATTACATTAATATATTTTAATCGTGAGAAACTATCCCTAAATAGGTGGCTGTTAACAATAGGTTTTCTCTACAGACTAATCTCAAAACTAATCAGCACATAAAAATGAATTATCATGAAGCCTTGGAGCATGTTGGTCAACATTTGTATTTTGCACAAATATTGATGGAAAATGTTCATATTAAGCATGAATTCCAAGTAAAATCAAATTCTTTATCTTAAGTAGTGCTAAATATTTGGATAGAAAGAAAAGGTTCTTGTATCACCAGGGAGATGCTGAAGATTGACTGAAATGTGCTCACTGTTAGTGAATAGGGAAATTATTTTATTCAAAGGAATTGTAAATGTGATGTATTTAGGTCAGAGTGTCAATGATAACTAGACAAAGCTACTATTTATTAGATACTAAAAGGATATTCCAGTTATCAAAACAGAGAAGATTACCATTTTCCATATTCTAACCACTATATCCAATACAGGGTTGTGGGAGAGTTGGAACCTGTACTGGCAAGCAATTTTGTTTTTTAGTCCAATGCAGAAGGTAAAGAAAGATGTGTTAGACTTAAAAATACACTTAAATTTGTTTTAATTTCCATTACCTGAAGATTAAGATAATCCTTTAACCCTCTCGTAATTTATTTCGAATGATTTCTTTACTTATTTTTGCAAACCACTCAACTACAAATTTCACTTTTGGTAATGGGAACATTCAGGTTTTACTGGAGATTACTAAAACATCTCAATCCGCCCAGCACCATCTAATTCAATAATTAAAAAAAACTAACTGTAAATGCAATACTCATTTACTACTGTATGATATGCAGTTGTGATTTTGTGTATGTGATATAAGATACATTTCAAAATGTTTAAAAATACAAAAGTTAAGAAAATAATACAAAATCTAAAACATAATTTAGATGTTTTGTTAGTTTACGTAAGAGCTATATTCTGCTAGTGTGAACTGAAAAACATTTGACTCTCTCCACAATATATTTTTCTTTGAAATTATAAAAATGAAATCCCTTTGTGCTGTAAAGCTAAAACAAGTGCCAGGCTTCTTGATAAAGACAGAGGCAGTTTAGGATTTAGGTACCTCTTTTAGGGTCTCAGTGATTGCTCAAAAACCCAGAACCATATGCAAGGCAATGAATTTGCTCTGAAGAGCAGGGCTACAGTATATGACATTCAGGTGTTGGAAATTAAGAGGGTTTGCTTTCAATTAAAAAAGTATAAATTGGCTTACAAAAGTGTTGGAAGCCGTAATAATAAAGTGCTGATGAAACAAGCAATGAAAAATCTGCCCCCAAAACTACAGGAAAAAATTAAAATATCACCTCTTGCAGATCCAATACTAAATTAAACCATATAATGTCCTTATAAAGACCAAATGAAACTAACTTATTGAGGGAGTTTTCACAGGTGTATCAGCACAGTTAATCTGTTTCACATTTTAAATTCACATTCTTGTCTTTTTAATTGCTTAAATTGAGGTCAGTTATTTGTATACAACAAGGATTCTCCTTATAGTCCTGCATGACAGGAACAGCTCACTTTGAATTTATGGGTAGCTTCTGTTTTGATTCATGAATGTGCGATTTTCAGTAGATTTGAAGAAAATATCTGTAGAATCTTCCTTGTCTGTATACTCAAACAACTCTCACAATCCATCCATTTTTGCATTAAATATGAGGACTTAGTACAGCAAATGTACAGGATACAGTATCTGTTTTCTCATGCTTTCCTATGCAAATTTTCAAAATATAGAAAATATAAATGGCACCACATCATAATAGATCTTTCTCTAACACCATTGTCCCAAAACAGATCTTGATTTATTCATTATTTTTAAACAATAGCACACATAGATTATTTTTATTACTGCCATAAATTAAAAACCAATAATCCAACAGTACTATGAATGCCATTGCTTAGCTGCTATCTGTATTGATTAGCTTAGGGGTTCTAACACATTTATCATACTGTCAAAAATCAATTTAAAACAAAATAAAAATTGGGCCCAATAATGTTGAATTTTGGTCTCAGCTATTCTTTATGCACAGAGTTATTGCTAATTATTGTTGCCACTTTGATGAGATAATTTTATAAATCCTGCCTTTATGGAAAATGTAATTTTGAATTTAAAATACAAAGAAAAATAGATGAATTTATTGCTGGCAGGGGAGGAGGAGGGGTGTGTTTTACTGAATGCTTTGAGATTTGTCTATTTATAAGGCAAGGTTTTTCATATGAGCAAATTTGATTAAGGGGGTGTAAAATATTGCCTTTTTGTAAATCAACCTCATAAGTGTTTGATTTTCTGACTGTCGGATTTAGGTTTTAGCACTGAGAAAAAATGCAACAGATTGCACAGGGTTACTTACATTCATGCAATACATCATTGCTGTCCTAATGCAATAAGAGAAAACCAGAAACTCAAACAGCTACTGAGATGAGATTGTCACCTTTGATAAATGATCTTCTATCTGGCCTGTACATAGTGTGTTATTAAAGAAAAAGAAAAACATATTGTGATTAAGTGGATACCTGTTGCTTGGATAGAAGTAGTCAGGGTTTGATACCTGTGACATTTTAGTAATTTACCATAATTTAAAGATTTTAAAATACTATTAGTGCAATATTACTGCATAGAAACCCATTTGTAAGTATTAAGCCAATTATGATGTTGGTATCTTTTTTTTGCAATGTACTGAACATTATTTAACCATTATATCATTTGAAATTCCTGGTCAAATGTGGTGGTTATTTATACCGAATTAATCTTGCAATGCACACCAACAAAAACTTTTTCATGACATTTTAAAGTAGAAGGACACTAAGCTTTATTCTAAATAAGAATTATTTAGATGAATGTTGCTTACCCAAAACAGAATGAAATGATTGCATTACTTCTAGTTTTGTCTGCTTTGAAGCATTGCATGTGATAAAGAATAACAGTGATAGAAATTAAAGAAGTGCAGGACTGTATGTTCAATGTTAGATTCATATTGGTGAATGGGACAAAGTTAAGAAGACAGACTCATTTTGTAATCCAGGCTGTCTTAGATTGAAAAGGGATGTAATTCTCTTTATGAAGAATGAATGCATCTACCTTTTGCAGATTTTGAGGTGCTTCTGTCCGGGCTCCGAACTTCTGGGATCTGCAACTGAAAAGTCATTTTTCATTTGGTAGCTACACAAATGTCTGGGGACAAATTTGTTCACTTGATTGCATCTGTTTCTGAAGTGAAAAAAAAATGTTAAGTAAGTGGCCCATTTACAAATGACAAGTGAACTACTTGTATTAAGCCTTCTTTAATCTTAACCTTTATAAACTGAGGTAACACAATCTTTTCTCCATCTGAGAGCTATGCACCATATTAACTCTCTGTGTCATGTAGGTTTAGAGGCTGCTTGACCTGTTGTTAATAATTCAGGACCATTGCATGATATAATTTCCAAAGCGAATCTAAGAGTGTTGACACAAATGACCTGTTATACATTTCTGATCTCCACTGGTTTCAATTTCTTTGGCTGGTCAATGTATGCTTTGGCCCTAAAACCCTCCTATTTAATGCTGGCCTTAGAAAAATCTTAAAATCATCCTCTGATTGGCTTATTTTCTGCTTCACAGTTAGGTTCTGGCTGATAAATATAGCACTGCTTGTGAGTAAAAATAATACATGGCAGTGATTACTTTTAAATATTATATTTATTGTTGATAAGGCTATGAGTTTGTCATAAAAATAACATGGATGGCTTAAACTACATTATTTTACTCAGGCTCTAAAGGGGCTCAGCCAGGAAAAGGTTTTTATTTGGAACACATGTTTAGCACCGCTGTCCAAACCCAACTGGTTCAAGCTGGATTATTTCATGGGTGAAATGTGACTAGATTTCCTCTAGCAGCACCTTTTAATGCACTTGGAGTCTGGGTGGCATGGAAGAGCATCCTTAGCTTGCAATTAGACAAAACTTCAGTAAATTGCTGGGTCCAGTAAAATTTCAGCATTGAATAGTTAGTATCAAATGAAGAGGTGAAACTGCTCCCACTGACAAAGATACTTTAGGGCTCACATCATAAGTAGAAGACAGGTCTGAAAGGTAACTGCTAGCTATCTCAATTATCTGATTTATTGACAAGCACAGTATGAGTGAAAAGTACAGATGACTTCTTAGTTAATAAAACAAAGAACAAAAAGTTATTTACTTTATTTAGATGTACAAATTCAAAATCGTGTAAAAAAGGTTCATATGTTTTTCAATGAGCAGTCTAGTATTTTCTTTCCCAATAATCTTTGGTAGGTTCTGTTAGGTAAAGTACTGAAATAAAGACATATATTTTGTATTTGGCATTAAACCATTTAATTTAAAGTTATCTTTCACATTTTTGGTGATAGCTTACGATCAGGCAATGTTCTCAGTTAAACATCTTAATGTTTTCATATTCTCATGTGACTGTATGATTGCTAAAATTCCAGAACTTAAAATCACAGAAAAAAAGCCTCTAAGGTATATCAGTTCAATGGTCACAAAAATTTGGTAATACAAAAGCCTGCTACAAATCTGAATGTGGCTTAAATTACAGTTTGAAATCTGTAACATTTTTTGTTGATACTGTATAATATACTTTCTAGCTTCTGCTACACAAAAGCTTTTTCTTAAACTGTGTGATTGGGGTGGGTTGGGTTTAAACATATTACAATGAATCAGTGCCATAACAAAAGCGAATTGCTTTGGGCTTTTAATAGTTTATAGTAAATTACAGAAAATTAAAAGTTAATTGTGGGTAATTAAATCTCTTGCTTTTACCCTGATCATTATTCTTTACAGACTAATGTGATTTCACTGAATTATTCAATGAACTTTTTGCAATGGCTTGCTTATAAGCACAACAAAACTCAGAGGAGGTTAAATTTAACATATCCAATTATGAACAACTTTAATTAAAATAATTAGTCATTTACTAAGGGAACTATCTCATACTTAAATACTTTCCATGGGCAGTGGAGCTCCATTTTGCAGTATACTCTTGAAACAGATTAAGCCAAAAGCATTAAAACATTCCTGTGAGTGTGTGCATGTGTTTGAATACACTGGATTTAGATTTTAAACTCTGTACCCAAGCTCTTTTCTTATCAAATATTTAAGCATAGACATAAATATCCATAGGCCAGATAACTATGCTTATGGAGTAGTCATAAAAGCACTTTGTGACATCTTTAAAATTATCTATGAACCATTAATACATTATATATTTATTTGCAAAATAGAGGGTGTTAGTCTAGCAGGAAATATTGCTACATTTAAGACACTAACCATTCTCTTAACCAAAGTAAACTCTGAAAACAATCATGTTATTTTTTTTAGTATGGTGTTCACTCCTACATAAATTATTTCAAAGAGACTGTACTATGTTTCCCATTTATAGAAGATTTGGAAAGCAAATGGGTGATGTAAGCTGTAGCAAGAAGTGACTCAAGGTTTAACACAACAGCTGCTGCACAGCCTACACATTCAAATTTTATAGACACATCTGCTTGAAGAATTTTATATTTTAATGGGTGGTCTAGAACTGGCAATTGAAAAAGATGCACAGCATTAAACATAAATATTGCTTCTAGATGCCTTCTATGATATTTTGTGATGTTCACTAGAAATAGTGAACATAAATATTACAATGTCCTTATTGAAAACCATTTCCATTCCACTGAAGAAAAATGAAATAGTTTAACCTAATAGTTTCAACAGTTCTAAAATATAAAACAGAATATAAGCAAAAGCAATTAACATGTTGACAGGCAGCTTAATAGCAAATTAGAAGAGAGATCATATTGATAAGAATGTGTGCATTCTGGGCCTTACTACACCTTATTTGGTTATTAGTTAGTTTTGAAAAAATGATACTTTCAGAAGAAATTCTAGTCTCTGGGGCATGCTATTTATAACATGGGAATTTCCTTTATCACTGCTCATATCCACACCACTATACCACATGGAGAAAGTGAACACTTGGGCCATCTTAAAGGCATGTAGCTCCCTCTACTGGGTTAATCAGGATTTGCGCACCCAGAGGAACAATAAGCAGTATTTATCTTTCTTACACATAAAATCGTATCTGTGAAGCATAACACATTATTTTACTCATGGCTTTATGAAAAAATTTCACTTAATTATTAAAGACATTCAGATTTTGCCACTAATATGTAGTTTCCCAGAATAAACTGGTGAAATTCCAATAGTACATATTCAAGTAAATATGTAGTACTAGAACAAAATGCACTGATTGCATATTTATTCATAATGCAATATTTTTCTCATGCACTTATATACAGTACAGTATAGGACTTCAGTATACTATTTTAATTTGTATCCATTTATAATTCTGTAAGACTGTAGGTGACTCAAAAGCTGTTCAAATGTCATCAGCTGCATTTTACAAGGTTGTCAAAGGAGCTGACGTACTGTAAGTGCTTCTTATTGCCATAGACTTAAGTACTGTAAATCTGTGCTTGATTTTGTCTGGACATTTTGTTTTCAATGGGGCTTTTTTCTTTGACATTTTTTTTCAAATATAATTTCAAAGGCTGTATTTTTATCATCCAGGGTATTCAAAATATGTTTTAAAATGTTTTATTCTTTGTTAATTATGCAATACTTGAAGCCAAATCCGGATATTAAAAATAAATATAGGAAAACACTTTGTTAACATGATGAATATATTTTCCATACCTTAACATTTTTATAGACAATATCCAGTGAATTGATGCTTAAAGTTTTGTTTAAGGCTTTCAAAAAGGTTATTTACATTTTTAAAAGCTTTTTATCTAAAGATTAAGGGGTGATTTTTCATGAAATCATGTAAAGTGAAGCAAGTAGTCTCATTTCGGTATGTTAAACTCCAATGCGAAACTCTTAAAAGGCTTTGCAAATATAAGTAATATCATTACAAAATTTAAAAAGTAAAATGTTCACCAAAATAGTCTTGCTTCACTTTACAGTTTTAGTATGATTTTAAGCTTAATCATAAGGAATGGTTATTAGTAAAATATCTAAATACCAAAAAATCACAACCAGAACATCAACAAGCTTCTTCTAAAAGCACTGGGAAACAGAACATTACTAGTATTAAACATTAATGACTCATTATATGATTGCTGTACTTGCAGAGTTTCAGTAGAAAGAATTTGACAGCACAGGCTTATTGTACAGTAAGTGTCTAAATATATTCTTTAATATTTTCTTGTTCAGGAGTAATTGTATATTCTTATGTAAAATTAGCAGTCTATTTACAGTACTTTTGTTTTAATGCATTCTTCTGCATTTTAAGGTTGAGGTATATTTGTTTTAAAGGCATTGTTCTTATCACTGTGAAAGAGAAACAGGTTCCTTGTCTTAAATTAACTTATCAGAAATAAATTCAGTATTTAAATTGTACAGTGGTGTAACAAGACACACTTAACTTCTCTATTAGATAAAGCCCTATCAGAATTCCACTAATTCTGCATGTGATATTAATGTAGTCATAATATGCGAACAATTGACAATTACGTAAATGGAAAACAGCACCAACCAATTTTTCAAGCACTTTGAAACACTAAAGTTACTGATATAAATAAATGATTATTCTTTTAATGTTTATATTCAACATTCATGCACACTGACTATAAAAGTACCATCCATCTCACAGCATCTGTAATGTGCATGACTTTTTCATCATTAGCATCATTGCCTTAACGTTTAAGGAAACGAATGACTGAAATTCATGCACAAGGAGAAGAGATGTAATACATAATTTAAAGTTGGCTGCTCTTTAGGATGAGATTACATTCAAATTCTTACAGTAGGGGTATATACTGCAAACCCACCACCACCAAAACAACAGGAAAGAGTAAAATGTATGTTATAAGCTACAATTTAACTAAAGGGTCTTCACTTCATACTTCATACACAGAACCCTCTTACACTACTACCCAAGAAACAATTATTGCAAGCTGGACATTTTTCCCCAATTCTTTTTTCTACTTTTTTTCTAACACTGCAACTCATTTTACTTTGTCCAGTTAATTGGTTCACTTAAGGTTAAATGGTACTGTGTGTTTTCAATTTGAAGCTCTTCATATTTTTCTTCAGATGTGGATATCTTTCAACATCATATACCAATAATGTCCAATGTATTAGGTTGTCTTTTAAATAGCATGACTCATAATACAACTACAGTTAATAATATTAATAATTTATGAAGTTATGTCACTTGAGAACAATTTCTCTGGATGCATATGGCAAAAAACTCAGTCTGGTTCCATTCAATTAATTCATGTGATACAGTCAAGAGGGGGCACTCTTACTCCTGTTTTACAAGTGCTGCACTATTCTTTTCCCAGGACATACAAACCACTCATTTTACATGTTTTCCTGCTTGAACAATCTACAAAGCTCCCATGTTACATTTCTTCATCAGTGTTCTGCTGATGTGTTTAACAAATCAGCCTGATTCTTAATGCCAGAAAGCCAGTCAGCAGCTTGTATTTATTATTGTGATGGCCGGACTAATCATGTTAAGAAGAGTGTTATCCACAACCGTGACTGCAGATAATTAATCTCGGTGGAAGGTTAGTCATTGTGAATGCCAGAGCTACTTGCTGCCCTAAAAAAATTTCATATAATTCATCACGGCATCACACAGTGAAGTAAATTGCAGAACATGTATTTCCCTTTAAAGCCCTTTATTATTTTTTGCAGATTTCTGTGTGTATTGTGCAAATTATTGTTTAATAAAAAATCATTTTCTAATGTAATATACGAATGTAGTAATGGAAAAGGCTGTTCGTATGATATGACTGTTGTTTTCTTTCTTAAGATTCACTTGCATTGTTTCCATGAGTGTTTATTTGCTATTCAAAACAAATTGTGCACCAACAGTTTTTACAAGAATTTCTTTCAGTTTGAAACTGGGAAGAATATCAGTGTCTCAGTCTTAAATGCATAGTTCTTCACCAGTGAGTTTCATACTGTGATACACAACTAACTTTTAAATAAGCCCTTTCAGAACCTATTGTCTCAGCAAAAATTAAGTGTATGTTTTGAATGAAATTTAATTGCTCAGCAATGCATTATCAATCAGTTATGACTTCCATAACAGTGGCAAAGAGAGTAAGATGAAATATACAGATGAACTGCAATTGCAATTGCCACAGTCTGTTTTTCATTAACTGCTCATTAGGTATACACTGTACAATGCTATGTAAATGTCAAATTGTAAGCAGTTCTGCAATGAATTATATAGTCCTTGAGATAACATACTGAGCACTGAGCTCAATTACAAAGTCTTGTAATTTAATAAATATGCAAAGTTTTTGGTGTCTAGTTTTTTAGCTCGGATAAAGTGACCACAATGTGGTAATTAAAAATCTGTATAATCAGCCATTCAAAAGGCCATCATTTCAATTGATGCATCAAGTGCAAAAGATATGACCAATTTTTTTTTATTTGGTTATGACTGAATGCAGCCTGTCTCTGAAGGACTGGTTCTGTGTGGAACAGATTACGCCCTGGATGGCAGAGTGCTTCCACAACACCGAAGACCATCATATTCAACTTATCCATATGTACAGTTCTTTGCAGACTGCATTAGATACAGCACAAAAAAATCCTGGAAGAAATCTCCACATTAGCAAAGTGTGGCATATGAGCAGGGAGAACTCATATGTTTTTTAGAGTTGAGAGGGGAGATGGACATATTGTTTACTGTGGGCTAGAGAACATCTGATGTAGAGGCAGAGAAAGAGCAGAGTGTTACAGTACATTCACAAATACTGCAAATGTTTTACCCTTGACAGACCCAGTATCATGGTGAGCCATGGTGCTATGCTCAAGTCAACCGTTGGGGTGAAGGAAGTGTGATCGCAAGGGGGAGGCAGTTGTTCACTGCAGACAAATACAGAAGTGCCAAGTTTCCTTTAGGGCAGTACAAGACTACTTGGTTCAAGAATTCCAACAGCATTACAATTATAACTTAATGGAAACAGCTGAAGTCTTGCCATGTGTAATTTTTAATTCTGTTTTGAGTCCAACAGAACATCTGTGGATCCAACATGCTAATGCTATCAAAGTGAGAAGATTGCAACCAGTAAGCTTTCATCAAGTGACTGCAGCTGCATATCCGAAAGCTGTTCAGGTTTATGCACATCAATACTGACTTTGTAATATTTTTGATTTGGACAATGTTTTGTGGTACATACTCAGAACAGGACCATGATTCTTTGTGTATTTGATGTTCATGATTCTTGTGTTTTTGTTCACACTGTCATCTATTTTGTTTGATATGAATTTAACGTTTTTGGTTAAATGCAGAAGACCAAGTTCTGCATTTCATTTGTCTGTCACCATAGAAACATAACCAAGAAACACGCATGTTCTATATACAGTACTGCTTATTTATACAGCACACACAGAATCACAAAGCACACACAAACTGGCAACCAACAGACGAAATCTCATCATTGAGGTAACCAACAGAAAAAGAAGCACACAAGGATGTCGAAGAGATTTAGGCTAATTTGCTGTGAAACAGCTTATTGACAACATTGTAATACATTGTATCAAGTATTTTATCTGTACAAAGGGCCTAACTGGAAAAGGTCAACCATTCTAAAAATTTGAAGATACTTAATTGCGGTATGCATCATTATTACAAATCACATCAGCCAAATATCTTAGCAGATCAGTGTCAGGTCCTGGCATTCTGAGCTACTGTATCTTGTATCTACAGTAGCTTCTGCACTTTTTCACATCCATTGCACCCCGAAACCACGCTTTACCTTGGCATTAATGTGAAGAAACTGTGATGGCAGGTGGCACAATTTAGGTTCAATTTGCATTAAAAACTAGGCATGTTAAAAACAAAATCACACTGAAAACTGAAATAAATCTGCATACAGTACATACAGAGCTGGAAAAAATGATTGAAGGAAGACAAAAGTAGAGGGTAGCATGGTGGCATAGTGGATAACATTACTGGCCTGCAGTGCTAGGCCCCTTGGTTCAATTCCAGGCTTGGAGTTTGTGCAGTACAGTATGTGGGTTTCCCCTGGGTACTCCAGTTTCCTCCCACAGGACCCAAAGCATACCGGTAGGTTTACTGGTTTCTGGGGAGTTTGTCTGTGTGTCTGTCTGTTTGTCAGTGTTGGACTGACATCCCTTTCAGGGTGTACCCTGCCATGACACCATTGCTTGCCCCTGCAAACCTGAGCTGGGAGGAGTGGTTAGAAAATGGTTGGATGGAAAAAAGTAGGTATACAGTGTATAATACAAATGACTTATTAGAGACTCTGCAATTAATGACAAAACAGGTTAAATGGGCAAAATAATATTTTCTCATTTGTGGACTCTCTTATGGACTTATGTCTTAGCATAAAGTGGGTGTGTAGCTACTTGAACACCTTTGATTTATCTTGTTTATTCCCTTTCCATTAGTCAGCAAATGCAAAGGTTATGATACTGTAGACACTTGAAAATAAAATATAATTAACATTACTGAAACCCTAGTAATTAATAACTGGCATGACTAAGTGAAAATTATTTAGTGCTGCAAGGTTAGCAAGCTACTTGAATTGACAGCTGATACTACTAAATCAATTCTGTGGTTCTCACAATAACATCCTCTATTTGTAGTAGAAGATCAATCGTGGGGCTTGATGGTTTCCAGTTTGAACCTAGGCTATGCTACATGCATATTAGTGTTGAGTGCTCCTTGGGGTTATGTACAGTACAATTGGCTGAATGGTGCTGAGGTTTATCATCATGGTGCAAACCGTGATGTATACTGTACTAGGCTAAAGACTTCTGCATTGTATTATAAGATACATGTGTGTCTTACAGATCAGAGATTCATTGATTTTTATCTATCCCAATTCAGTTAGTTAATATACTGCATAAACACATTTATGTGAAAAACAGGTTGTAATCACAATTGTAGGAGGTTGGACATTTTAATTTGCTATAACAATCAGAAATTGTAACAGTAAATTGAACACTTGACGACTTATTGAAATCAATCAAACATAATAGTTTACAGCCTCACAGATTGTAAATTTACAATTTATTGATATAACCAAAATATACATAACAAACAGTAGAATGTATTTGTGAAATGATCTGCTGTGAACATGAATGCTGATAGTTCACTCGGGGATGACAAAGATAAGAGTTAAAATACACTGACTACAATATGCTAGTCTAGCTTGTAGGTTTAATCAGTCTCATATAACTATATCACATTTACGTTATGTACATTTTTACATTATGTACATAATGTGAACTAAATATCAAACACGATTTTAGAATAATTGTTCAATTCTCGAAAATTACGATGTGACTAATTAAGTGATACTTAATCTGTTGTCCAACGTCCTTGAAAAGTTTAAACTTTGTGCTTGTAAAAGCTGGCTGGGTTTCCATAGCAGCTTCTCTGTGTTGGAAGATTCCCGACATGGTAGAAAGAGAAATATTTGACGTGTTTTGCAGTCTGCATTGGCCTCAGGCAGCTCTGCCAAAGTCGTGCACGTTTTGACGTCTTGAGGTTCATAAGGTAGACAAAAGGGAAACTTAGTTCATTCTGTGCTATAGCTTTGTTCAGAATATTCTGGAAGTCAAAATTAGAGTCCAACACCCAATTTCAATGATCAGACAATAATTACAGTGGGTTTGCGAAAGCAAGATTTCTTCTGTTTCAGAGAAAATATCTTGGACAGAATTCTGTAGAATGAACCAAAAACTCCAAAAGCATGGAGATTGGCTACAGCCCGTCTGCGCTATGTACGTATCATTAAATGTACAGCATGTCTCTTATCAGAGGGGCCTCTTTAGCCACATTCCTCTGGATTTTGGGTGAGGACCCAGGCTACTTTATGAAGTGACACAAAGATTATATTTTAATAATTTATTCTAAGTGAAATAATAGCCCTTTTTACTGCAAAGTTTTAAGATGTGAAAGGCTGAACAAAATGTACTTTTGTAGCAAAACTGAAAAATTGCAAGGCTCATAGTTTGTAGCATAGGGAGCTGAGTTGAGATGATGAATGTTCTGTAGTCCTTATCTAAGATCAACAGCCAATATAATAAGAAACTAAACATGTCCTGTTTTTAATGTAACAATGAGTATTTTCAAACAGATTAAGAGCTTTAATAACTGTGCACTGCAGACGTCTAAGCTCTTAGATAAGAATTGGACTGTAATTTAGGATGAAATGAATTATCTAACTTTAGAAAATTCAAATGTTTTGGTAATTTGCATGCAGGGATTTGCTTAATATTCAGCAATATTTAATTAAATAGCATTTAACTATTTTGTGCACATTTCCAGATCAATGAAACAGAATCATAATGCATTTGGTACCTACATGTTTATCTATAGAGTGTACTGTACAACAAAATAGTGTCCCTTAGTATTATTATGATACAGAACAAACTGTTCATACAGATTGTTGTACAAGAAACAAACTCTTGGATTCTATAAATTGTGGAATATGAATGCACTATAATACAATTACTATCCTGAACCACACAACCTTTATCCAACAGTACCATTACAAAAGTCAACATTTAATTCAATGTGAAAAAAAAATAGTTTGATTAACAATATTCAGTTCCCCAGTGTCAGCATGCAACGTACTGTACATTTCTTTTAAAGAAAATAATGGGATGCTTGAAAATGAGTCAACTTCATGTCACCATTAGTGTGACACGTCATGGACTACAGTATTTTAAATAATTATTGCCTGACATGGAGTCGATATTATATTGGCAGCAATGTCAGATGGGGGTCTGAGAAGAACCCTTCTTCAAGTTTACAATATTCATGTAATTCATGAAAGTGATTATAAACTTACAGATGGGAATTTCTGCAGTAATGCTCCAATAGCTTTTGTAAGGGTGAGAAGAGCCCTGATCCTCTAACACCTTGAAAACTTCTGAAACATTTGAGATGACTTGAGGTCTGGTGTCCACCTTCTTTACTTACAAATAGTATATACTGTATATTATATAAATGATACTTAGAGTTCCTGAAGAAAAGGTGGTAAAAATGTATTGTTGCTGTGTATTGCAGAAAAATTGTCATATGCCTTAATTGTTTGTACTCCATAAAGATCAACGATACAGCATATGATTGTTTAATATATATTATTCAAATTTAAAATATTTTAATAGACTTGATGTATTTCTATTGAGTGCAAACTTATTTCTTTGTAAAGGTCTGTACACGGAGCAAAAATTATGGAAAATGAGTCAGACCACTTATTAAAGGGACTATAATATTGTAGGCCAAATTATAATAAATATTTAAGGATATGCTTAAATTTTTATAGACACCTTTTAATATTTTAAGAAACAGTATATTCAATTAGGGAGATATTTAAAGATGTATGTAAAAGGTTTTTGACATCTTGCAAATATTAAGAGATCTTAATATGTTCTTGATATTCTCAAAAGGTGGTTGCAAATAACATTTGTGAAATGATTTTGGGGTAGAGCCAAATATCCTTGAATAAAGTAAATATTTCTGAGATATCGGGAAAATGACCTTTTCATTTTAAAATTTATAAATAACCATGTTTCTATTACAGGATATTTTCCCTTCATTTTAAGATACAAAATCTGAAATATCTTCCTGTCTTCAATTTATGGAGAAATATATTTCAAAATATCTATTTTTTTCAGATTTTCTGAAGTGAATAGGAAATAATTTGTATACAGAAATATAAATATAAAGTTATTTCACTACATAATATATTTATGTAATTAAAATATACTTAAATTAATTTATTGATATCTCGAAATGAACAGGACATAGTATTGATTTCTGCTGATTTGAATCATAGTAATTAATTTCCATACATTTCAAAAACAAAAATAGATATCTAAAAGTTTTTTAAATATAGGGAACGTATCAAAGTATCTGTATTTGATATGAATACATACTGGAATATTTAAAGATTAAAAAAATCATTTTGTGATCTCTACTGTATATGTTCATGTGGGTTGACATACAATTACTGAAGTGTTTTTAACAAGTAAGTGACTTAATGTTGTGAAGAAAAAGGAAAGAGTTAATTTTGATATTTCAGTTAATATGTATGGTATCCTTTTCATAAATATTTTCATACTTTTCTTGCACAAATTAAAGGGGTGAACAAGATTCAATTGCACCCTTTCCAGCTAATACACAGACTTCTCAACTTTGGATTGTTCTTTTCTAGACTTAATGATGGATAACTTTAATCATAACAGTATTAAACTACATAAACTACAGTGAATACATTTTCAAAAACGAACTGTAGTATTCTTAGATTGACATTATTTGATGTGTATTATTAAAACAGAAAATAGAGTGCATAATGGGAGAAAAATGTTAATTTCCCATATTACTCTAATAGTCCTGTATCTCCTAACTGTGTTGCTTATTTATAAAATTTCATTTTTACATCCATATAATTCCATGGCTGCATCATGAACTACAGAATCAAAGTTTTTAGCCATACAATGCCAGATACTGAATGTGGAAATCTGTTGCTGTCTGAGTCTGCATGGTTTTATATATTATTCTTCATTTTCCTGTCCTTTACAGTTACACAAAATGTTGTCATATTTATTAACCAATGCAGAAGTATTAAAAATTCACCTGGAGAATTATATTAGTTGGAATACAAAGATATGTATCCTTGATTTGAACCATTTACATTAGACTCTCATCCCCATGGACCAAGGTGGGTCTACTGGTTGTCATTTCAATTTTAGCTACGAATTAGCATCACTGATGTGCTGTACCTTTGAACTAGGTACTTCAGTCAAACTGTTCCAGTAAACAACCTGTACCTGTATTTTTAGTTTTTCATGGTAAAACATGTTCCTTACTGACTTAATTGTTGAAATAAAAGATTACAAACATCTACTTTTCTACTCAAACATACTGTATTTAACATTTTTCAAACAGTGTTTGTGGGGGGGGGGGATTTTGGTTGCCATTTGATTAATGTAATTACCCATTAACTTATTCTATTTCACATAACAGGAGAAAAATGTTTCTGATGTCCTTAAGCAAATAAACACCACATGTACAGTAACTGAGACCTTGGAAGGAACTAAACCTAAAAATTCACTATTCTTTACTTAAAACACTCTTCAAAATCTCTTGAAACAGTTAACAGGAACACAGGGACATTCAGTACAGTGCAATGTTTAACTTTTCTATAGCAAATCCTTACTAGTATCTTTGGTATTAAAGATCTGATATTCTGTAACACAGATCTGAACAATGGTGTTCTGCTGTGGATCGATTTTTTTTCTCAAGTCAATGGTAACTGTTCTGCTCAGGTTTCATTTGAGAGTAGAAAAAATCTGATTCCTCTGGTAGCTTCAGAAAAAAGTTAAAAAGAGGCCCTTATCCAGTTGCCCCCCAGAATTTGGAAGATGAACTGCAGTGATCTCGTACGTAAAGAGTTTTCACCAAGTGTCAAAATCCAAGTGACCCATTTCACTATGTCTAGGATTCTGTGATGTTCATGTTCTAAGAACAACTTTTTCTAAAATGTTAGTTAATTTTCCCATGATTTTCTTTTTGTGGCTGTCCCAAAAAATAGTCTGACCAAACTGTAAAATACCTACTCCTTTAGAGCCATGTAAGATATATTTTTAAACTCATAAACTACATGTTATTGAATTTCTGCTAAGTGACTCACAATTTTTATATCTTTCTCTGATTATTTTCTGCACTGTAGATGTACATTTTAATATCTAATAAAAATGTCAGACCTTCTAAATAGAAAACCTGAGTCCTCAGTCTGTCATTCTCGACTTTTAGCTTGTTAGTACTTTCAGCCACAACACTATTTAGTTTTCTCTTTGATGCATTTTACTTCTCTGACTCATTGAAGATCTCCCTTTACTTTATTTACAAATCCTTCATTTCGTACGTTAGCTTTTTTCAATTACTACCTAGATTGTCAAATTGATCTAAACAGGAAAGCAATCTCATGCTCTAAGAACTGTACACAATAATATTGGCTGCACATCGACTACTGGATTAACCATAGATTAAAAGTGCTAGGAAAGCACCTCTCAATATTCATGCCTTGAAGGTAAAACCTACATTAAGTTAAAAGCACTTTATCCACTTTGCATTACTGAAATCCTGTATTTCTCTTGCAGCCTATCCATTGTGGCCTTTAAGGTTATTATGACTTTTTATTCTATGTAGAAATAGAATTGTTTCTACTTCAATATAATAGATTAATCTAAAATAAAATTGTATGTGCATTACATTTTAAAACTAGTTTAAATTATGAACCCATAGTAAATATCCCTCAGTTTTTTATCTTTAATGCTTTTCACTCTATTATGATGAATGTGGAACTTGTTCCATTTGGTAACATACTTCCCTGTTTCTATAATAGGCTTGATGTGATCACCCTGGGGATAAGCGCTAAACTTATATTGACTAGGATGCTAATTGGTTACAGGCTGTGCCTCTAGTTATAAAAAATGTAAAAATAAATGATCAAACCATGCATATTCTTTACAGCGTGAAAACATCTTATGGAAAGTATTTTATGATTTCTTTTTTAATTAGCACATCACAGCATCTTCACAAAGAGAATAGAACTTAATAAAGACCATGCAGCAGCTATAGGAGCATAAATGAAGTAAAGAATTAAAAAAAAAATGTGGAATCAAATCTTAGTCATTGTATATAAGAAAGATAAAATTTGACTAGTGTAATAGTTAGAAGATCACTTATGTGAGAAGAAAAGTGCGATTTTTTTAGGAAGTCTTCCAGAGAATTACAAACTCAGATTTACAGTATGTCTAAATCACATGCACTCACAGCGCAGTTTAAATAAATGTATTTTTAATTCTAAGGTAAATGTACTTGTACTGTGTTTACTTTCAGTGTGTCTTCTGCTACTTTTGAGTACTAAATTGAAGTCAGCCTTTTAACTGTTTTTAAAAAACAGGCTACACTACTTTGTTAAACTGCCAGGTGGACCAGTAAAAGCTTATCGTAGCTTATAGAAGTATTTGGCCTGTTGCCAGAAAATGACTGGGTTCGAATCCCAGTCAATGCTGAGGGACCAATTTTTTTTCTTATGATAAAATTTAAATTGTATATGGTTTAGACTTTAATTAACTGTGTAATATTTAAAATACTGTATTAAATTTAAAAAGAGACTAGGGTTATTTTACAAAAACATTACTCAGTTTGATATATGAAAAACAGTTTATTTTTCTACTGTGGCTTGTTGTGGTCCGATGTGCTGACATCCGCATTGAGATAATCTCTATTGTGCCTTAATGCACATTTCAGCAATGAGTAAACAGGATAATTTAAATTTCGACCGTGAAAAATGTTTCACACATAGTAGCTTTAAAGCCATATCGTCTCATACAGATGCAGCCATTCAAAATGAGCGGTAAAAACCCACGGTACAGTAACCAACCCGCAGGGCACCGTAGGGCACCGCAGGGCAAGTGATTGGCTGGCCAAAATGACCGACAGGGGCACTCGTGGTGCATTGGTTGGTAGTGAAAAGATGTAATCATTTAATGTCTTTACTGTGCACATTTCAATCCGCTTAGTTTTGAATATTTATATGGAATTTTACCACTAAAGGGAAATTTTAGTAGCTGAGCATAAAAAGAAGAGGAGCATAACACATCTGAAGGTCATAAACGATATTAATTTAGGAACATAAACATTACTGTATGTACATAAACTGTACTGTGTATGGCTGGTCTTGATAGTTTAAAGAAAAAATACACACCAGTCTTCCATTTTTCCCTAAACATTTTAAGCATGAAAGTTTTATGAAACGGTACCCAAATATGTGATTGCTGTATAGAATTAATTTTAATTTTTAAAAATTATTTAACACGAAAATTAAGCTGTTTACATCTTCCGCCTGAGAACAGTCACCCGTTGCTACCCAACGCAGAAACACAGCCACTAACTAGAGAGGACATTAGCTAGCCAATATGATAAAGAAATAAATGATTATTTTGTTTATTTCTTTTGCACATTTATTTGAACATTTCCATCGATTGTACAAGCACTTGGAAACTGTCCAATCCCTAGTTCATCAAGCATTTACCGGTCTGGCGCCGGTCTGTGTCTTCTAGGATATAATGCCAGCGAACTCTTGTTTTTATGTCCACTATAACTACGCTGGGCAAACGTTCTGAGGTCAAATTCTTCCAGCACGGGGGTACCTTTAAAGCGGAGACGACGGCACCGACATGTTTTGGCGCGCCTTCTCTTTAAAGCCCTGGCCAAATATGAAGACAGTACGTACAGTTATAATTCAAACGGAATTAAAAACTACACATCCCAGTTACCATGGTGGTGCTTGTGATCATTGCGTTTAACCAACGAAACAGGGCGAAAAATCAGTCACATGACTTTGGGGCAGAGTTTTGAAAGGGAAAATTTTGAAAGCTTAACCTATCAGCAACAAAGCGAAATTTACACGATAGAATACCTCAAACTGTCAGTTACACGACTGTGTATGTCGCTTAAGCCACTCCTATTTGGCATTTTAGTTATGGTGGCGAGAAGACGCCCCCCCCCCCCCCTCTCTCTGGGTGTCTGATTTGCCGCCATCTTTAACTGTTCGGTGTCCGAATCGGAGTAGCTACGCGTACGAAATAAAGTTAATCCCAACTACAAAACATATATTTTTGTGGTAAGAGGGCGCAAAACATCAGTATTTGCGGCTATTAATTACTGTACGATTTATAGTTGAAATCTGAGCCTAGATATAAAGTTAGATATAAAGTTAAAATCTCGACAAAGCAATGTAGGAAATACAGAGAAAATAAATCCTTTCTGACATCTTAAATCAGTTTCGATCAAGGTCTCTAAAACGAACAAGAAAAAGAGGATTTTCGGAGGGCAATTACGCTGTGTTTATATAGAATAAGTGATATATGAGCAATCTAATTTCTTGTTCGTTTAAAACAGTGAAATGTCAGCTGCAAAAGATAGCACCAGAAACAGCACTCTCTCTGCCTGTCATAGACATTCAGGAAAGGCTGAATGAAGTCATGTCAAGTACAATAATTCGGTGATCAATAATAACAGTTGTAGGACAGTATATAAGGAGGATAAGGATTTTGAAGTTGACTCGAAATCTGATAGGTAACCAGTGCAAGGACTTGAAAACAGGTGTAATGCATCCCTGATAGGATTCTTGCTGTCATATTCTGAACATATTGAAGATTGCTCAGTGTGGATTTAATTTCCCCAGTGAACAGGATGTGCATTTATTAATTCTAGAAAAAAAGCCTTTCTTGATTTCTCTAGTTCTTAGTTTCTCTAGTTCCCTTTAAAATAAACTATTATTCCACAATGCAGAGTATTACATGGCCAGTATTTACACATGATATTTGTGATTTCAAGAAATTAACACAAGCAGCTTTTGGAGATTTAAGTGTTGGCTGAGTTATTGCAGGATAAAAGACTAGAGATGTTGGCAGGAAGAAGACAATTTGGGGAAAGCTGAGGAATACACTTATAACAAGAACACTTCCTAATGGGGTTAGGCATACTTTTGATGAAGATGATGAAGTTAACAGACTATATGTTTACATAGATACTGAAATAAGGATTGTATTTTAGATTATGTGTAGTTGCTGGCATTGAACTGTGTGTTGGATGCACATGAATTGAAGGAATGGGCAAACATAGCTGATGCGGATCCACAGAGCCAGCATATTAAGATGTTTATAATTAGAGGCAATTTGTTTAAATAACTAGGTATGGATACTGATGTGCAAGAGAGGTGGAAAGGCTGTTTCCTTAAGCCAGCACTATAAAATATTTTATTCTCAGTGAGATGCTGCCATTTCATAGTGGGTTTCTAACACTGTGTATAGTTCCATCCACACAGTGCCTTTACTTCCATTTCTAATCTCTTTATCCAGTACAGAGGATTTGGAGCCTATCCCAGTAAGCAACGGACACAAGGCAGAATACACCCTGGACATAGCGCCAGTCCATCACAGGACAGACAGACACAAGCACACACACACCAGGGCCAGTTTTCCCATAAACCAATTAACTTACCAGTATGTTTTGGAGTGCGAGAGGGAGTCATATCACACATATGGAGAAAAACCATGTAACCCAGAGAGAACATGTAAACCCCACACACACAGGATGGCAGGAATAGAACCTAGGACCCCAGTGCTGCAAGATAGCAATGCTAACCACTTCGCCACCATTATAAATGGATGGATATCTTAGTTATCTTTCTAGTTCACAGGTTTGCATGCATAATTTAATTTTGAAAGCCACTGAGACATCAGGTACTACTGTTATATTTATGAAAAAGAAACAAAACAAAAAACATACTAACAACTGTGCCATCCTACTCCTTAGTTAATACATTTTATTATTCATCAACAGTTAACATTGTTAGCAAAATATTTTGAATTATATTTAACCCTATTTTTCTTTAGTTTTGTATTTAACTTATTATATGATAGTCAGACTTAATGTATATTTGAACAATGAAAATATATTTTTACAAGATTTTACATTAAGCACTTAAAATTAATATGGTTAATAATAGTAAACTGTAACATGCTGTAACAAGATCGGTTAAACTGCGAAGAAAATGCTTTCAGAGAAAATGTTTCAGGTGTGAAGAACATAGATCTCCAATGCAATTTCAACCAAACCTGTTCCCACACACCCTGCCCCCACTACCATTAGAATATACACAAAGCACTGAAATCTTTCGAGCTAATGATCAGGTGACCCGAGAGAGAGCGAGAGAAACACCAAGGGGTGCGGAACCAGGGAACTATTTACATGGAAAACGGGCGATCTCCCCAGACTGTCCGCCCGTTTCACTGTTACCTGGATACCTCTTTATTTAGAACTCACTAACACTGATTTTTAGTTTAGAAGGATTCAAGTAGGGTTTTAGATGAAAGGCAGCGACCTTAATCAAGCCCAAATCATAATTGAACCCATTCAGAGCCTACATTACACTTTAGCGTTTCATTCTGAGCAGAAGACCCTCACACCTGAAGAAGGGGGAGGTGTCTTTCGCTGGAAATCTCGCCTGCTTCTACTTTACGAGTACAACCCCCTCTCTGCCGGAGTGCTGGCTGTGACGAATTAAACCGGTTTCACAGGTTTCAATCACAGACCATGTGACATGGGAGTCAGGAAACTAACACACAGCGCCACCGGATTTGATAACGCTATAAAAACGCTATAAAATAATGTGACTAGGCACAGAACAAGTTTACAGCACAGTACAATAATAAATGCTGACCATGACTTTAGAAGCATAAATTGCCTTACACTCAATTTAAACACAAGCTGTCTTTAGCCCTCTAAGCTGGTTCATACAGAAATGTAGAGATCCAGGCTCAGAACACACAGCTTCATTAGCGAATACATATGCAGGACAACTAGAGAAGACGTTTTACAGAAGATGGATTTTTAGAAACATCCCATCAGTGACATCACTGAAGTCAACTCCTAGGTACTGTAACTGTCGTGTGGATAGTTTCACAAGAATCAGACAAAGGTTTAAGCATCGCTTGTTCTAGATAAAACTGCAAAAAAAAAACAACAACCCATAATGTACTTCTTTGCGGCTCTGTTTGCCCAAATCATATATTCACAACGTGAAATCTAGAAAATAATATTACGTAACCAAAATCCGCAATATGGAAACAGAACCTGTGTAATTGTTGATAGATGATGTACTCGTAACATTTTTTCAAGACGAACTACAACATTTAAAAAATGACTTGTATGTACTTGATATCTCTAATCAATCCACGGGTCCCAGCACAAAACGAAACTAAAACGCATACCGTTTCACGCTTCTTATTAGTTGCTCCAAAGTAATTTGACCGTATGAAATGCATAATATAAACCTAGAAACATATACGTGAGCAGTACTTAAGCACTGTAGTATCGGTGTTAAGACATACCTCTCAGATACTGTAAATCAAGTTAAAAATATCTCAAGACCGATTCTGGTCATAATGAAACCATGTTTCGTGTATGTTTTCGTTAAAGTGAAAATGAAGAGCACATTCAGCAATAGGCTGATCCAACCACGGTGCGACAGGGAGCGCTACAGGAGGTTATTCTTGCCTTCTGCCATAGGACTGTACAACGCATCCACTTTGTGTCTGGGCAGGGGCAACATTGACATTGACCTGTTTTTGGACTAAACAGTAAACTCTCTGCTACATCTGGCTTTCCCGTTTATAATCGTTGTTGTGCAATATATGAAAGGGACTTTTGCAATACATTTATATTTATATATATATTGTGCAATACAACTTTTTGTGTACTGTTCTGGTTTGTTCGTTGTATGTTCTAGACTGTTAGTAACTCTTCTTATGTGCACTTCTCACTGACTGTACTGATTGTATTGTATTATTATTGTATCATTTCGTTATACTGTGCTGTGTTGGCTGTGTTAAGCTGCTGTTGCACTGCAATTTTCCTCACAGGATCAATTAAATATCTCTCTATCTATTATACATTAATTTGCACATTAAATGAAAAAAATAAGAGACTACACCCAGTAGAATAGGTTTTCTTACAGCCTTGATCTGACCGAGTTTTGGAATACAGTTATTGAACGCTGCAATATATGTCAGCATCAGACAAAAACCTCCCAAAAATAAAAGTTGCAGATTGGTGCAATTATCACTTGTACTAAATTCCATTGGAACTGAAAATCCAACACTGAGTGTAAAAAATGTCTAAGTAGTGTGGGAATTCTAACCCTAACTGTAGGTGGGATTTTATCAAAATAAACCTGTAATTTGTCTCTGAAGCTGTCATGTCATCAGATTTAAAAATGTTCCTCAAACCAAAAAATACACTCGATAGTGTAATACTATCAAAACTATTGAAAAAAGTTATTGGGAAGTGTCTTCAATAATTTCCTCTTTAGGCAAACTTTCAATCATCTGAAAAATGCTGTATACTGTATATGGTATTGAAATGAGGGTGCATTTCAAACCATTGTAGTATTTAGGTTGCAAGAACCATTACATTTTGGCTCTAGATATATTGTACAGAAAGAAAATTATTAAAATGCCCTGGGAAATAACATTAATGTTACATAAATGCTAAATTGTTTTGGTTTGCTGTTATATACAGTATACTGATAAACATATAATGCCCTGAATGAACATCTTTTGCTATCACATGAAGTCTGAGGCCTCAGCTGACATACAGTAGACATATGACAAGAGCAATCCAAAGATGTACAAGTCCTGCCACAGCTCTACTGTTAAAGATCTTTCTATCAAACAATTGTAATGGTTATTGAAAGTAGCCATTGAGGTGTTTTGAAAATCTAGGGACAATAGTCAAACATCTAGGTAGTGTCAACATTTGTATTGTATTGTGGTTCTCAGGAGCTTCAAAGCAGGAAAGGAACTGCAGTTTTTATTAGGGCCTGAAACACAATGATCAAAGGAATTGTCTGTATTTAACTTGTTTAATGATGTTCTGGGTAAATGATTAAGAGTCATCAACAGTTGGGGAACAGAGGATAAAAACAGACAGGTTGGCAGACAGACAGAAAACAAAAGGAGCAGTGAAAATGATGGATAGGGGAGAGGAAAAAAAACAGTGGAGGTGGAGGTCCTTGTTCTGATCAGCTTTTACGACCAGATTCAATTTAAGCATATGAATCTTAAGAGAACTTGCCATTCTGTTGTTTTTTGTTATCTAGATTTTCTTGTATAAACAATTCCTAGGTGAAAAATTACATCTCCTGTTTGTAGATGCATTTTTGGAATAGGGCGATAGATTTCCCATTCACTTTGTAGCAGCCAAATTTATAGAGACATTTAACTAAAGGTTGTGTTCTGTTTGGGGCAAAAGGCAGGTTTATCTCCATTTTTGGGCATGTAAAGTATCTCTATGTAGGATTCAAATATTTTTTAGACATTTGCAAAATGAGGTCTTTGTGAGCATCGGATTACACTAACAAGGGAAAGGTGGGAGGAGTAAATGTCACAAACAGTTTTCCATATAGGATTAGGCAGTAAGACTAACCTTTACATCAAATTCTAACTGGATCACATTAGGTACACACCACACCATTACTCCTCCTCCGGAAAACCATTCTCATTCATCTCATTCAACAACATAGTTCTGTGAATAACACTGTCTTTAGTGTTAAGATTAATCAGTTATCATTGCCAGGTCATAGCCATATACTGTATTTATGAGGTATGCTTCTTGGGTGACACAAGGCCCTTAACCCAGCCTTGCTGAACTGTCAGTTATAAAATTTTTGGAAATCTTTCTTCTTTGCAATGCCTGACACTTCCAATTCAGAAATCTCCACTGTAATATAATATTTTTATATTAATCTATGAATAACAAATTACTATTTTAATGGGTTGTTTAGCACATATACTGTATATATAGTATATGTGTGTTTATAGTGGAGGATGAACTGTAGTTTACAGACAATTGAGTGAAAAAGAAACTAAGGATTACATGTTGTACGCAAGTTTATCATTTTTTGAAAAAAATGATTTCATACTAATGTTTCAGAAAGAAATGTATTCATAGTTACAAAATTTAAGAAAGAAATGTAACCTCTATCCAGTAAACATGTTTTCAATCAGTTCTGTGCATGAGATGGTGATGACGCCAAAACAAAGTCTATTTCAACTGGTTCTAAAATTTGAAATTTGAATTTGCTCTTTTTGTACCATAACTCTGACTCACTCATCAGATAGTGACATCTTCAGCAGTCTGATTAACACTATCAAAATGTTGAGCACCTGGAAATGCGGTGATATTAATTCAACTGCCTTATAAATAATCAAATAGGCAGCTATATTGAGTTCTAGTATTTTAACATCATTCTGGAATGCTGTCATAAGTAGCATTGATGCTACTGTACATTCAGGAATTTGACAGGTCAGAATGTGTATAAAGAGAGAAGATCTAAAGCTTATCATGTACTGTAGCTAAGTAAAAAAAAATATTGACACTGCATGTACTTTAAATTTTCAAAAGAGAACAATTCAGGTAACAGTTTTCTGTCTCTTCCTCTATGAATGTAGTGTCAGACTTCTTTATATTTTTCCATGGTCATCACCTAAAGACCATAAACTGCACAAAAATATTTTATGGGTAACTCGATGGTTAAGGAAAAAATTCAACAGTTTAATTACTGTAGCTGCATTTATTGAGCTTTTGCATACAGTACAAGAGCAATTTATATATGTTCCAGCAGTTTATTGTATACTTGGCAAAATCTTTACAATTTAGGGGTTATGCTCATTTTTAATTATTAATTAACTCACTCAGAGTATGTTATTTAAAATTGTTTTACGGTATGTCTGCCTTAATAAAATACACTTTAAAGTTAAAGAGAATTACTAAGACTATTTTTATGAAGAATGAAATTTCCTCCATGGTGTAGTGAAGGCAGTAAAGAATATGCTTATAAGTTTTTTATCTCTGTAGAGTGTGGAACCAAAGCGGTGCTAAAGCAGCTTCTGAAAACACCTGCCAAAACTGATTGCTAGGAAGTATAAATCTGCAATGCTATAAAACCGATAAGTGAAGAATTATTTACTCAGCCGTATGCAACAGTGAAAAGCTCTTCAATGCAATTTGACTCGCCTTCAACTATGAGAGGTGTTTTTTGAAAGTATTGTTTTAACACTGATTTCTGGAACATTAGTTTCTGCTCATCAATAAATTCTGCTATGTCTTTTTCCCCATCAGTGAAAAACATCTTCAGACCCATAAATAGTACACTGTACTTTTAAGAATTTTATGTAAAAGTCATACTTTGTATTTCCAGCTGTGGCAGAATGGATTGATAAATGGACAGAGAGATGGTCAAACTAGCAAACTACTGAGGATAAATGTCTTAGGAATGCAACTTTGGCATCAAAGTTCTAATTAAGATGGTGAGAAAAAAATTGCAACATGCCAAATGACTAATAATGGACTGAACATATATAAATAGTGAGCCTTAAATCACAATTATTTCTGTATCATTTTCATTTAATCAGTCTAACAGTTATATTTCATGCATTTTATCTTTGTGCTTACTTGATAACTTATCAAACACTTCCATCAATATGAAACATTTCTTTTACATACAGTATGTTCACAGTTGTTTTGTGTAAAACTTTAAAACTCTGTACACATACATTAAAAAAACAAAAAAAAAACATCTTATTTCTATTTTCTATAGTTCCCTGAAAATGTGCATACATCATCTGTTGTTGTGTGCTAGAGGTATTAAAATGCCTATATTAGTGTCCTTCAAAATGACTAATAATTGGTGTTTTGAATTAGGTATTGCAGAGTTTGCAAAGATGTACAGTAGATTTATGTCATTATCTTTCTCAATCTCAGCGTAGACCAGATAGCTTGAGCAGTTATCTGATTGGAAATGTTCCCATTATAACCAGTAGCTTCTGTGACCATGTAGAACCATAAATTGATTGGAGGAGAAGAATATACAGTAGTTGGAATGGATCAGTGTCAAGATGGGAGAGAAAGAGCCTAGAGCCTACAATCCAAATATTGGAAACTAGAGGGAAACTTAGGTTAAATTTAGGGAATAGAGCTCCATTTTCATATTGATGGAACTGAAGTCTGACGTTTATTTAAATACACTGGTTGCTAAGGGCCAAAGGATTGGGGTGGTCAATGTTCTGTTGGAGAAGATCAAATGTAAGGAAAGGAGATATTAGAATGCTCTTAAGTTATAAATAAGATATATAAATACTAGTTTCTATGTTTGTGTCTTTCATATATTTAAAAAATAACTTGTTTCTATTATAAGGTGGTGCTTGTTTTTTTTCTTCACCACCCTCTTGTTCTCAGAAACTTAATTTAACCTTGATCATTATTTAATTGCCAATGTGATGCATTATTACTTAACATTTATACAGTTTATTGCTTGCATACAATGTGATTAATTATTTTGATGTAAATTTTATATATTACTTAATTTCTTTCTTTCTTGATAACACAGCATACATTTTAACACCATCTTTCCCAAAATAAAAACCCATGTAGTGATTAATATTGCAGTCACTGACAATTGCACAAATTATTGCACAATTAAATTGCAGTCTGTGCAAGCTAAAAAGAACAAGAGTAGTTATTTTGGTAGTCTAAACATTCTACTATGTACTGTACAGTGGTCTCAAGCATTATTGGCATCCTTGATAAAGATCAAGACTAAAAGCTGTATAAAATAAATAGCACAGATAATGAGCTTTATTTTATGTCCCCCCACCACCAAATGGGAAAACTACAGTAATACTATTTTTTTTAAAAAAACATACTGTAGCTGTCAGAATTATTGGATTCCCTGTTTCAAGTACTTAGTGCAACCTATTCTGGCATGGATAACAGTGCAAAGCTTTTTCCTGGGAGGGATCTTGGATTATTCCTCTATGCAGAAATCTTATAGGTTCTTGATGTCCTTAGGGATGTCCTTAGGCACTGCCCTCTTCAATTAAGACCACAGGTTTTTAATCAGGTTTAAGTCCAGAGACTGAGATGGCCATTGCAAAACACTGATTTTGTTGATTTTGAGATGTGTTTATGGTCATTGCCATGCTGGAAGGTCTACCTGCGACCAAGTTGCAGCTTTCTGACCATGGCAGCCAGGTTTTTGGCCAGCATATGCATCATATTTCACTGTGGATATGAGATTGTTTTCGTTGTATGCATCCCTCTGCTGACACCAAGTCTACTGGGCGTGAGTTCAATTTTGGTTTCATCTGATCACAGCACCCAGTTCCAAACAAAGTCCCAGTGGCATCTGGCAAATTCCAGCAACTAGATTTTGTTTCTTGTTGTCAGCAAGGACTTAAGGCAACCCTTCAAAATAGCCTGTTTTCTCATGTGTGTTACCTCTTTTTTTATACTCTTGTGAAATGGGAAGTCCAAAAAATATTCCTTAAGACTATTTTGTAAAAAAACTGAATTTCATTGCAGATTTAATTGTTTGATTTTCTTTATATAAAAACAGGAAATCCAATAATTTTGACACCTATGTTTTTGAGAACAAAATAGTATAAACCATCAAAAAATATTTGTTTGAAATAAATGTATAAAACTTTCTAGTTTTTCCACTTTTGGGGAGCATAAATTATAGCTGATTATCTGTGCTGTTTATATTGCACAGCTTTTTTGTTCATTTTTATCAAGGGTGCTAATATTACTTGATCCCACAGTACTGTAAATGGAAGTTTTCAGTTACAGCTGGGGATCATTTAAATTTCCAAATTGAAAGAAACATATGTGGCTAGCTGGAAAACTGTGAAACTCAGTAGTGTCAAAGTATGCCTTCCTAAAGATACAATCCCATATGAAGGAGAATTAAAAAAATAATATTCTGAATTGATATCTAAAACATGCATTCCCCATTTCAAGTATGCATTACAATATATTGTGAATTATTTAAGAGAGGGCTAGTTACAGAGTTTCTTGTTACAAGAATTCTTTTTTTTAAAAGAATGAGTTTAATGAGCTTTAAAGAGTACAAGTACAAAAAAGCATTGGTGATGTGTCTCTGTGGAGAGGAATAAGTGAATTCCATAAATTGCAGTGTTGAACATCACATACACTTGGAAGAAACCTAGATTAACATTCAAGATTCTATCAGCAGACTTCAAAGCCAAAAGGTCCATTAAATGCTCTGACAGTTTTGAGGTCTTTTAAAGCACTCAAAAAGAAAATAAAAAAATGGCAGTGCTCTTTCATCCAATGGTTATTCATATGGATTACACAACTCTGAAGGAAAACGAAATGGCCTGAATTTTAGATGAGGAACATGTTAGTCAGGACAAAATATCTTCTCTTTTGCTTTAGAGATATTTATGAATAATCTATAAGCTTCAGGCAACCTACAGTACCTTATAGCTGAATCCAAAATTTACTTTTTGATATGAAAGTTTGATTAAGAGAGCTCCTTGAAACTTTAGTCTTCATTGACTGCATTAATATATTTTTGTAGGATATATTTGCTGTCATTTGTGGAACTTTACTATTTACTTGTTGTTATTTCAGTAAGCTCTTTTTGGGGAAAAACATGTTTTCCTTGTTTCAGTGAGTGTAAACTGCACTTATTTTATAGATAGCTATGATTTAAATAAAACAGTTTGTTTTTTCACATTCACATTTATAAATTTGCTTTCATGTGCTAAGGATCTGTAAGATATAATATCAATAAGAGATTCTCTTCTCATTATTAACAAAAAGATTCATTGTCATTTTGGCACAACCAGAATAAACTCTCATTTGAGAATGTCAGACATTTTATTTGCATATGGGTCCACTAATACCACATGTGACTTGGTAGAATTCTATACAGGTAATAAAATGAACACTACAAAGAAAGAGTGGGCCACTTTAAGCTCATAAACTTTTAAACTGGCTACATTGTGAACAGTTATACAAGGTAAAGTATATCTGTCCTCAGATATACTATATATTCTTCATAGCTGTCTGCTACATATATTGAAAACCTGACAGCAGGTTAATGGTTTAAATCCCAGGATTTGTGGTTTATAATCTTGCAAGAGCCGGGAAATGATGTAGCAGGTAGTCCATCACATTAATCTATCATTGGGCTGTGCTGAGCCAGCAAGGCAAATAAATGTAGACCATATATCTACCAGCCGCTGTGAGCAGATGGCATTTCACTTTAAAACTCAGCCCAGTTGGTCAAGAAAGCTTTCATAATAAGGTGAATAAGGTTTTTTCACACATTTTCAAAATTCTAAATCATGAAACGGCACGAATTCTTAGTGTAAACTTTAATACAGGATATTTGTATATAAAAAATGTCAATTTATATAGACTTTCATTTTCAAAATTTACATTTATAGTGTTACAAGGATGTTTATCGTGTATGTATTTGCATTTTAAAATTGATATGCTGTGTAGACTTGATTTACTGCTTTATAACCACATTTACCACTGCTTATTGAAATTTTCTAGATTTTTGCGTGTAAAATGTTTGTTGCTATTTGTGGAGAAGCAGTGAATATTACAATAATTATCACTCCACTATATATTGCTTTACATTCACCTTAACAATTAATCTATACTACCAAACATACATGTATATAGCATTGTGTCGAACTCTCTTGCTTTTTATTTTGAAGCTCACATTTTCCTGCTAAACCACAGAGGACTGAGCACCCTGACAGCACTGGTTAACGTCTTGTATGTGCCCGTTTTTAGATCTCAGCACGCACATAAACAAAACGGATAGTCAGAAATGATAAAAATATATATATATACACACACACACACATAAATGACAGATGTTTCATGAAAGGGAACTAGCCACAATTGCTCAGTGAGGCTGAGCACCTAAAGAGACAACAGAGCTGGGAGAGAGACAGTTTGTCCTGAATTAACTGGATTAAATAGAACGTTTGGAAGGGTGGGGTGCATGTACCAGATCTTGCAGAGATTTAATGTATGTGTCATTAAATAAAGTACAAGTGGGGTTATTTGTAAAACGTACCATCTGTTTTACCATGGCAAAAAGATTTTCCATCTGGTTCTTCTTTTTCCTGATTCAGAAATAGTTTTGAATGACATGGTATTTGCATTACTTAAGGCAATAAAAGTCAATACATCCCCTCTTTTCCCTCATTTACTCATTTGGAAAAAGGAGAAAAGGCAACAATTAATTAAAACCCTGACTAATTAGATAAGTCTCTTGTCTAGATTTAAACACTTTAAAAGTGATCACATTTCTCAGACTAGCAGGGAGTGAGTTCCATAGTTGTGGAGCAAGGTGGCTAAAAGCGAGTGCCCCAAAATGCTTGTACCTATAAGAAGGTAACAAAGAATGTGCATCAGCAGAATGTAAAGCCCTTCTTGGTACATCAGGAGTAATGAGAGATGTTACTGTAAGTATTGCAGGGATCTGGTGCAGAGCTTTAAAAGTTGAGTAAAATTTTGAATGGAATGTGCCAGGGTACAGGGGAGCCAGTGAAGAGTTGGGGTGATGTGGTCACAGAGCCTTGAACACAAAAACTGAGCAAAGTTTCAGACTTGCGTTTTGTTTCATTTGTGTAAAATAAAAGTTTTTCCAGCATGGAAAACACCATGTATAGTATGCAACTGTTGTCTTTAACAGAAAAAGTAATAGGTTTATTCCACACTGAAAAGAGAAGAAAGAAAACACAATGTTTCGGCCGTGGAGCCTTTAACAGAATAAGCCTGCCAAAGTTTATTTTTTATTCTATATTCACTTGATCAATATGTCTGACATGATCATTTAACAGTGGTTATTAGTGTAAATAGTGCAGTATACAGTATGTGTGTTGTCAGGGGTTCACATCCTACTCCTTGCTGTTAAACTTGGATAACATGATGGATAGGGTCAACACTGACAGTGTATAGTACGGAAAGATTCTGTCAAACTTGAAGTTGCTTCAGTTACTGTGAAGGCTTGCTAGGATTCATGCATCCTGTGTTTAGCAAATGGGGCTTTCGTAACAAACATTTCAAAAGTGGAACAGGCAGAGGATTGTCAGCAGGAGATGAATACAGATTCAGTTGAAGTTGCTAACAAAGTATTTGCATTCTGGAATAATATCATATTAATACTTAATAATAGGAAAGCATTTGTTTAGATTATTATTTTTATATAATTTTCCCACTTTTATTTTCGAATAGAAATACAGATTTACCAAAGGATTTGTGACTGGGAGCAAGGTAAAATCTCTCGTAATCTAGGCCTAAATCTTGCTGCCCAACTTCTCAATGTCAAGACTTACTGTATAGTTTAGTGATTATTGGTGGTAATAGTAAGATACAGCATCTTGCAAATTATTTTGCTCCCCTGAAAAAGTTTCCACATTAAGCTTGAAATCATGAAACTTCTAAAAAGGGCTTTACATTTAGAATAAGAATAATATTAAGTGATTTATCTTGACTTCAGAGTAAATACATTTGTCTCTCTTCCCTTGAATAGATATTGAATATTGAATAGGGATAAGCAGGAAACTGATTTGTATGCCACTATGAAAATACAAAAAATACATAAAAAATACATAAAACTTTTATGTCTGAAAAGGAAGTAAATAATCATACCGAGATAATACTGTATACTGGTTCCTTCACAAACATGTCTTTTACAGTATGTGTGAGTGGCAAGAAAAAAGTGTTACTGAAAAAGACCTTAAATAAGAAAAATAGTGGATACTGTATGTGATATGTGGCCAAAGCTTTTATGGCCAAATGAACATGAGAACTTTTTGGTCTAAATGTAAAAGTGTTACATCTACAGTAGTTCAAACACATCATAGCCAATCACCAATTCAGTACCATCCCAGCTGTGAAGCATGGTACTCCAATTGCAGCATCATGTTAAGGGGATGCTTCTCTCAGTAGGGATTGAGTGATGAGAAGCATCTAGAACTGAGTAATGACAGAGCAAAGTATAGGTTAATCCTAGAGGAAGACCTGCTTGAGTCCCCCATGAATCAAACGATGGGCAACAAATTGTACTTCAAATGAAATATCTGAAGCACAATCCCAAAGCCACTATGGAAAGGTTTGACAAGAAGAAAACTATTGTCTTTAAGTGGCCCATTCAAAGTCTTAAACTGAATCCAATAAAAGAAAATAAGGTAAAATTTGAAGATTACAGTCCCTTGGTGATCCACAACAATTTAGAACTGCAGGAATTTAGCCAGGAAGAATTGGCAAAAATTACATTATCAATGTATCAATGTATACCACTGTATAAAGCTATTAGAAATCTATCTAGACAGAAAGTAGGCAACGGCAATTACTGCCAAAGGTGCTTCCAGCAAATAGCAGAGTTTTATACTGCATGTCTTCTTTGAAGGTTTTCTGGCGCATATGCGTCTTTACTTTTAATTTTGTTCAATCTAATATTTTAAGTTCACACTTTTTCACAGACATTATACAGTATGTACTGTAGTTATACTAGTTTGGAATAATTCAAATGCTTTATATTTCTTAAATAATCTGAAACCAAACGGCTTATTAAAAAGAAAAAGCAAAAACAAAAACTGTCTTGTTCAAATACAAATAAATGTTAAAATAAATATCAATTCCTTGTATCAACTGTATATTCAACTTGGTCAGTATTGTGAAATCAACAGAAACCACGTCAGAAGAATTATATTGTTTTTAAATCAAATTTAAATAAAATTTATTTTTCTCTCTTAAAATTAAAATGCCTCCTAGCAGAATTCTTTCATTTTGACTTAAAAATGAAAATGAGTATCTTGAAAAGATCTCAAGAAGCCTTGGAAACAGGTATATCTAATCATCAGTTCATTGACACAATACTGATTAAGTTTTAAAGAGTATAGTATGTCAGATAACCTAATGTACTCTGAAACCATTTCAGCCTCTACACTGCTCTTCTGCTATAATAGAGGTACTGGACCTTATATTACCTTAAATATTTTAAAATAAATGTATAGGGCAAATAAAATTAGTTTAATTAAAAAGAACAAAAAACATCTCCCTTCTCCAACACAAACTAGAGAGACAGGAGTTTAAAATAAATCACAGAAAATATCTATTAGGAGAGGAAACACTTGCGATATTTTATTTAGTTTACTTTCCTTTAGATCATAATAAATGAAACATTTCTAGTTTGGATTAGTGTGTCAAGATTCATGTGAATCTACTTAATCAAATATTAACTAAATTTCCTTGTGGCCAGATTCTCATCCACTGTTTCCTACAATTAGTGCTATTTGCATGGACATTATAGAACTCTGTTCATTAGGGATATTTTTGTTTGCCTAAAACTGTATTTTCTAAAATGGGTTATTCCAAAATTGTATTCTCTTTTGTAAACTAAGCCACCACATTTAGTGTGTTTCTCCCCAAGTTTGATGTCAATGTAGGGAAGGCAACAAGAGTAAAAATGATAACAATCATCATCATCCTTACACTTACAGATGCAGCCATTCAAAGTGCGCGGTACAGACACGTTCCGGAGGTAATTGGCTACGGTGTCGCGCATTGTGACGCACGATGACGCACGGTACCGCGGTACGTGATTGGTTGACCGACAGGGGCACTCGTGGTCCGTTGGTCTGTCGTAGAAAGATTTACTGTAAACGTCTTTACTGTGCCCGTTGTAGTATTGAATATTTATATGGAATTTTACCACTGAAGGGAAATCTTAGTAGCTGAACATAAAAAGAATAGGAGCATACTGTAACGCGTGTGAAGGCCATTAACTATATTAATTTTGGAACATAAACATACAGTATATGGCTGGTCTCGGTACTTTAAAGAAAAAATACACACCAGTATTCCATTTCTCCCTAAACATTTTAAGCATCGAAGTCTTTAACTAACGAGATACCGGAATCAACAAGCATACTTTTAGAATTTGATTAAAAGGGAATGTAATATGGAATCGCGTATCTAAAGAAATTAATAACTATATAATTATATTCATGTACGGCAACACAAGAATAGTACATGCTGTACATTGTCTGTTGATAATGTTTCTGTAGTGCTTTTTCAGCACTCTGCATGTGACTTTGCTGGTGGCGCTGTGGGTTAGGTTCCTGACTCCTATTTGGTCTGTGATCAAATCCCACTGTGGAACCATGACTTTTTTTAACAAACATTTCTTTGAAAAAATGAAACGTTTCCCTTGGTCAGAGATTAAATAAAACCTCACTCGCACCAAACAAATTTATATTTCTAAATATCACAACATGATCGAATTTAAGTCATTTTAATAACAATGAATAGTCACCTAGGCGTTACAATATAAACATTTATATTGATTTAAATCGCGTTTTGATTTAAATCGCAAACGTGGGTTTAAATATATGTGTTTTTTGATTCACAATCAGACAAATGCAACATAAATTGATATCTTTGTCTTCTAAGTATCTTAATAAACTTTCAGCATAGCTTTCTCCCCGTTTAGATTTATTTTTCTTGGGATCTTGGGATCAAACGTGGAAAGATTAGATTGTAATCGTTTTTATTTTTTAAATACATTGCGGAGTTTATATATAGAGTTATATAAGGACATTAGCTAGCCAATATGATAAAGAAATAAATGATTATTTTATTTCTTTTGCACATTTATTTGAACATTTCCATCGATTGTACAAGCACTTGGAAACTGTTCAATCCCTAGTTCATCAGGCATTTTCTTTTACGCTGCGGGCATTCTCCTGATCTGGCGCCGATCTGTGTCTTCTAGGATATAATGCCAGCGAACTCTTGTTTTTATGTCCCCTATAACAGACAATCTCCTTTGCTTTTAACCGAGCGTCTAACCCCTCTGATTGGAGAAAAAAGACGTGCTGGTTTGCTATACATACTGTACCAGGAAGATGATTTCTTTCTATTCGAAACGTGTATTTTAAAAGTTTAAGAAGTAAAAACCTTACAGCGTACACAGATTTCTAAACTGATCAGGATCGTTATCTTTGTCTTATCCATAATAATGTTCACCGCTTTATTTTACATATCACCTTTAAAAGTGGCATCTCAAAGCAATACAGTAGATGTAAACCACAGATTACAAAGTAAATACCCAGACAAACGCAAACGCGTTTTTAATAAAATGCTTTTATTCATTCAGCAGAGAGAGAGCGTAAAACCTGGGTGTAACAGCTGTTCCTTTTTCTGATCACTCGCTCTCCAGATAAACGTCTCACCTGCCCTGTTCTTTGTTTTCCTTATTTGCTGATTATGCCTTCTGCGATCCACTCCTGCCCTCACACCTAAAGAAGACTATTTTAAATTTCTTTGCGCGGTCCATTGTGCAATTAACCCTTGTATGTGCTGTCTTTAAGGTGATATCACATAAATGTGATATGTAAAATAATGTTTTTATTATTGTTATAGAGAAACATGATCAGATTTTCCCCGGTTCAGAAAAAAATATCTAAAGTATACTAGTTTGTCACTAGTATACTTTTAATACAGTCTTTGCTGTGCTCTAGAGGATCCTTGTGATATTTCGAGCTCTGGTTGAATGATAAGTGTCGCAGTTTAAATACATTTCGTAGTTGGAAATTATGAAACACTCTGTTAAAAGCAAGGGAGTTTTTATGTCCGTTGTAGTTTTTTTAAACTGAATCAGCGCTGAACTTTTTTGAATTGACTGAGCTCCGTTCTGTACCACACAATGTCTGTTTTTTTTGTGCTGTCCTTTGACAAAACAAGGCTCACCAGATAATGTGAATCGAAACCTGTTTTTCTAGCTTTTAAAGTCGTGCGATGTGTAAGCGGGAACACATCATTATTTGTTACATATGAAAAATACATAATATAGCTCCCAAACAAACGCAAACGTGTTTTAATAAGATGCTTTTATTCGTTCATAATCCGACGATTTCAGGAAGACTACTGGAGGTGTGTTTTTTTTTCTGGAAAACCATAACTCTGGTTTTATCCAGATTGACTGTCAGCGCTCAGCAGTGCCAGGTTCTGCCGCAGCCTCTGTTCTGTGGGCGACAGCAGGACCAGGTCGTCTGCAAAGAGCAGGAACTCGATTTCTGTAATTAATGCAGATCAGTAAATCAAGGGACAAAACAGTTATTGCGCCTGGCTACTCAATGGGCTTTGACGTGCTAATGCGTTGGTTTAACAGTCCGGGTGTGGCAATGTTTTTTATTATTGTTATAGAGAAACATGATCAGATTTTCCCCGGTTCAGAAAAAAAGATCTAAAGTACTGTACTGTATACTAGTTTGTCACTCTTCTCATCCCCTCTTTGCTAAATGGCTTTTGAATAGAGTCACATGAAGAGAGAGGTGAAACAGCCCTACAGAGCCCTGTCGCAGTACACAAATATAATTATATCTTATTAATTTCTTTAGATACGCGATTCTTTTAATACAGTCTTTGCTGTGCTCTAGAGGATCCTTGTGATATTTCGAGCTCTGGTTGAATGATAAGTGTCGCAGTTTAAATAATTTTCGTAGTTAGAAATTATGGAACGTTCTGTTAAAAGCAAGGGAGTTTTTATGTCCGTTGCAGTATTTTTGCAACATGAATATAATTATATCGTTATTAATTTCTTTAGATACGCGATTCCATATTATATTCCCTTTTAATCAAATTCTAAAAGTATGCTTGTTGCCTCCGGTATCACGTTAGTTAAAGACTTCGATGCTTAAAATGTTTAGGGAGAAATGGAATAATGGTGTGTATGTTTTCTTTAAAGTACCGAGACCAGCCATATACTGTATGTTTAAGTTCCAAAATTAATATCGTTTATGGCCTTCACACGCGTTACAGTATGCTCCTATTCTTTTTATGCTCAGGTACTAAGATTTCCCTTCAGTGGTAAAATTCCATATAAATATTCAATACTTAAACGGTCACAGTTAAGACATTAAATATACATATACATACTGTATACAGTACAGTTTGCATATGGTAATATGTTTATGTTCCTAAATCAATCTCTTTTATGAGCATGTGAAAGGCATGGTGAATCACTGTACTTTGCATGATTGGAAACAAATGCGTGATTGCGAAATGCTGTGGTGTTACTTTTACAAAGACGGTCAATGAAAAAAATAATGTGGACCAATGGTATAAGCCCACTTGAAACTTTTTGTGTAACTGAAGGAAACACTAGTGCAACATGTGACACAGCGTTAGAGTGGTGTGCATTGCTGCCTTGCAGTGCAGCGTTAAATTCCTGGATTGCTGTCTGCCTGGAGTTTGTTTGTTCTCCCTATGTTTGTGTAGGTTTCCTCCGGTTGCTCCAGTTTCTTCCCTGAATTCAAAGACAGACTGGTAGGTTTATTTGCCTTCTAGGAAAATTGGTCCCGGTGAGAGTATGTATGTTTGTCGGTGTGTGTCCTGTGATACAGTGGCCCATCCCGAGTGTTTCCTGCCTTGCGCATTGCTTGTCATGATGGGTTCCGGTGCTCTCTGCAACCCTATACTGCATAAACCAGTTAGAAAATGGACGTATGTACTGTATATTGTACAATTTCACGTAGTTATATGCCCACGTCACATTCATTACTGTACAATCCAAAGTGCACTGGCAACTCAAATACCGAATTTCTAAAAGCAAATGTAATCCAGCCTGAATTTTAAATTTAAATTTTATGTGTGATTCGGAAGCTCTTAAAGTTGTTTGCATAGAAGGTAGTGGAAAAGTCGAAAGAAATCAAGATCGTTTAAAGTTAAAAAAGTGTTTGAACACTATAAGCAAGTAAAACATTAATACTGAACCAAAAGAATGATTTTAGTGTCATGAAATATTCTTGCACTGCTGTTTTTTTCTTCCTTTTTCTTGCTGTTGTTTGCTTTAAAATTCAAAGAAAATCCAGTTTTGACCATACAGTAGTAGCCCTCCATATTTCTTATTTGCACTGATGAAAAAGGTTGAATACTATTCATCTTAAGGTAGACCTTTATAAAATATTGGTGCCATACAGATAGTAGGATATCTTGAAAACACAGATGTTTTATGTAAGACCTGTACAAGACCTATATAAACTGCAGATACAAAACAATTCTATTCCATTCTAAACAAATGAAAGAATAGAGTTGCCTTTGTGAATACACCATTAAGAAGTTAAGTAATGCTGAGAGCCACACAATGCAACAGAAAACCAGAGATAGAATTCAAACAGGAATAATTTCATTTTTCTAAGTATTGCACACTGGAATCAAGAAAAAAACTGTTTCAAACTGCCTTTTCAAGCAATCTAAAATTTGCTTAAAGCCAGGTTTATAAGAGAAAATCTAAAACAATGTTTTACTGCAGTAATGTTTCATAACTGAAAGATATACTGTATAATATTAACTTTCTGTGACAAAACCTATATTAAAATGACAGCTGTAGAATAATTCTGATTTTACACATCCAAGATCTATTTTATTAACAAGTGATTCTTCTATTCATCAATTTTCTAAACACTATATCCAATACAGGGTTGTTAGGGACACCGAGGCCTAACTTGGTAAGCAATGGCCACAAGGTGGGAAACTGTATACCCTATATGGGACATGAGTCCATTGCAGGGTGCGCACGCACACACACAATTTTCTCAAAGGCCATATACCCGTCAAGTACCATAGTCTTTGAACTGTGCCAAGAAACTGGAGCACCCCGAGGAAAACTCATGTAAACACAGGGAGAACAATCAACCCCACACAGTATTTCAAATGTGGAAAAACAGAAATAAATTATTGCATTTAAAAAGAAAAAGGATTGTTCATTGCAAGGCATATTTAATTCGGAATAAAGACAAAAACTCTCTGATTGTCCAGTACTCCTTTAATCCAGACTTACAAAAGTGAATCTGGAGTAAATCTGCATGAACATCTGAATATTTCAATATTACTGCCTTAAACTATACAATACATACTGCAAAGTAATATTAACAGAATATAATTAATCTTACTGCAATACTATATTTTATGAATAATATATGTTACAGAGCAATATATTTTTATGAGGAAAATTAGAAGCAATGTGTGAACAAATAGCTCATACAGTTGAGAAACTTTAAATGCACCACTCTTACGAAATTATCATGATGTTCATTTACTGTATTAAAGGGAATTATCCTTTGCTTTGTAATTCTGGCTAATAACATAACCTTTTTAACTTTTCATACATAGCTAAAGCTTAGCATGTTAAGTAGGAAATAATGTTTGCACAAACAAGCATCAGCGCTTTGTCATATTACATTGAATATGCTGAAGTGGTTTCGGCAGGAGAGGAGGCCTTTGTCTTTTGATGAGATACAGAATTGTACTGCTCTCAGGCGTTAAATTGGATTTCCTTTTCCATATTAGTGTACTGTTATCTTCTAACTCCATCAACTTCCATAGTAATAAGGTAATCAATCAAGGGTATACAATGGGCTTAGGTATAACCTTACATTATGTCCAATTTTATTTTCACCTGGCTGAACAAAACAAATGAGCTAAGTTGCATTTTTTGTGGAGCACCTAATTATCTTCAGTGGCTGATGATAAGAACTGCAGCATATATGCTGCAGAACAGTAATAATTGTCAATCTAAAATATATATTAGACCATAACTGTGTTTCTCCCAGGAGAAAATAAACAAAACCACTTATTCAAGAACAGTATACATCATCAAAAGAGAACTGTATAAGAATGGATTCCTGACAAATGTAATCCTTTACATACTGTAACAATAACTAAAATCTATTAATCATGTTATCAGACACTTTTCTTTGTGATGATACAAAGGAAAGTATAAGTTGCCACTGAAATGCAGTTGAATTATATGTTTATACCAATGGTATTTAAGTACCCTATTTATAATATTTCCCAAGTGAGAAAAACAAAAAATAAACCACTGCTATAAATGGCATTGTCATAGGCTCTGGGGCTTTATTATGCACATTAAACCTAGCCAATTAAATTGCTTTCCATGGAAGTAAATATTAAGTTAGGAAAGATTCCAAACATTTAAATAGGTCAGGGATTGGGCTGCTGCTTTTAATTGTCTGTTGACAATACTTATTGTCTGAATTGAGTTTTGCTTTCTCCTTAATAACATGTCTATTTCAATACATAAGCTATACCGAGAATTTGACTTTTTGTCTTCTTCATTTAATACATTTTGGGACAAATCTTTCTTGTGCTGTAAGAACTGTATTTTAGTTTTCTTGACTACCTGCATTGCAACATGCCTGGAGCACCACCAAAATGTTGCTTCTTATATAGCAACAAATGTATTCATGTCACCAGTAGCAAGCTGTTTCTACTCTCATGTTTGAATACTTTTTTCACAGGTGTGATTAAAGAAAAAGCATTAAAAAAATGCTGACAAAATGTATTTTTACAGGGCTGCACAGAGACATAAACACATTTGAAAAATAAATCATGAATGCAGTCTTTTAAAAATATTTAGGGAAAGAGAAGCAGCCAAATTAAAGTGTAGTAGTGCAAAATATCATTTTCGACAAATGTTTTCTTTTTGCTACAAAAAGAAAAAAAAGTCTATAAAGCAATACATATTTGACCTGGAGAAGGTTAGCACTGCATCTACAGATGCAGCCATTCAAAATGCGCGGGCGATACCGCATTATTTTGCGGTACGCTGTACGCAGTCTACCGCAAGCTACCGGTAAATACCGCGAGTTACCGTAAATTCTCCTATAATACGACAAGCAAAATAATAGTATCTGGAATTTCCGCAAGGTGGAGCTAATAAAGCTCAACCTCTCATGTTTGAGCTGTGGCCATCAAAGTCTTTAACGAAGATATTACTAATAGTATTAATAATGAATGACCTTGGACAAGCTGTAAGTGTAAACTCAAAGTATTGCCCTGGTCAACATTCTTTTTTTCATTGACCGTCTTTGTAAAAGTAACACCACAGCATTTCGCAATCACGCATTTGTTTCCAATCATGCAAAGTACAGTAATTTTTGAGAATCGATTCACCATGCCTTTCACATGCTCATAAAAGAGATTGATTTAGGAACATTAACATATTACCGTATGAAAACTGTACTGTATACAGTATGTATATGTATATTTAATGTCTTAACTGTGCCTGTTTAAGTATTGAATATTCATATCTAATTTTACCACTGAAGGGAAATCTTAGTAGCTGAGCATAAAAAGAATAGGAGCATACTGCAACGCGTGTGAAGGCCATAAATGATATTAATTTTGGAACATAAACATACAGTATATGGCTGGTCTCGGTACTTTAATGAAAACATACACGAAACATGGTTTCATTATGACCAGAATCGGTCTTGAGATATTTTTAACTTGATTTACAGTATTTGAGAGGTATGTCTTAACACCGATACTACAGTGCTTAAGTACTGCTCACGTATATGTTTCTAGGTTTATATTATGCATTTCATACGGTCAAATTACTTTTGAGCAACTAATAAGAAGCGTTAAACGGTATGCGTTTTAGTTTCGTTTTGTGCTGGGACCCGTGGATTGATTAGAGATATCAAGTACATACAAGTCATTTTTTAAATGTTGTAGTTCGTCTTGAAAAAATGTTACGAGTACATCATCTATCAACAATTACACCGGTTCTGTTTCCATATTGCGGATTTTGGTTACGTAATATTATTTTCTAGATTTCACGTTGTGAATATATGATTTGGGCAAACAGAGCCGCAAAGAAGTACATTATGGGTTGTTGTTTTTATTTGCAGTTTTATCTAGAACAAGCGATGCTTAAACCTTTGTCTGATTCTTGTGAAACTATCCACATGACAGTTACAGTACCTAGGAGTTGACTTCAGTGATGTCACTGATGGGATGTTTCTAAAAATCCATCCTCTGTAAAATGTCTTCTCTAGTTGTCCTGCATATGTATTCGCTAATGAAGCTGTGTGTTATGAGCCTGGATCTCTACATTTCTGTATGAACCAGCTTAGAGGGCTAAAGACAGCTTGTGTTTAAATTGAGTGTAAGGCAATTTATGCTTCTAAAGTCATGGTCAGCATTTATTATTGTACTGTGCTGTAAACTTGTTCTGTGCCTAGTCACATTATTTTATAGCGTTTTTATAGCGTTATCAAATCCGGTGGCGCTGTGTGTTAGTTTCCTGACTCCCATGTCACATGGTCTGTGATTGAAACCTGTGAAACCGGTTTAATTCGTCACAGCCAGCACTCCGGCAGAGAGGGGGTTGTACTCGTAAAGTAGAAGCAGGCGAGATTTCCAGCGAAAGACACCTCCCCCTTCTTCAGGTGTGAGGGTCTTCTGCTCAGAATGAAACGCTAAAGTGTAATGTAGGCTCTGAATGGGTTCAATTATGATTTGGGCTTGATTAAGGTCGCTGCCTTTCATCTAAAACCCTACTTGAATCCTTCTAAACTAAAAATCAGTGTTAGTGAGTTCTAAATAAAGAGGTATCCAGGTAACAGTGAAACGGGCGGACAGTCTGGGGAGATCGCCCGTTTTCCATGTAAATAGTTCCCTGGTTCCGCACCCCTTGGTGTTTCTCTCGCTCTCTCTCGGGTCACCTGATCATTAGCTCGAAAGATTTCAGTGCTTTGTGTATATTCTAATGGTAGTGGGGGCAGGGTGCGTGGGAACAGGTTTGGTTGAAATTGCATTGGAGATCTATGTTCTTCACACCTGAAACATTTTCTCTGAAAGCATTTTCTTCGCAGTTTAACCGATCTTGTTACAGCATGTTACAGTTTACTATTATTAACCATATTAATTTTAAGTGCTTAATGTAAAATCTTGTAAAAATATATTTTCATTGTTCAAATATACATTAAGTCTGACTATCATATAATAAGTAAAATACAAAACTAAAGAAAAAATAGGGTTAAATATAATTCAAAATATTTTGCTAACAATGTTAACTGTTGATGAATAATAAAATGTATTAACTAAGGAGTAGGATGGCACAGTTGTTAGTATGTTTTTTGTTTTGTTTCTTTTTCATAAATACAACAGTAGTACCTGATGTCTCAGTGGCTTTCAAAATTAAATTATGCATGCAAACCTGTGAACTAGAAAGATAACTAAGATATCCATCCATTTATAATGGTGGCGAAGTGGTTAGCATTGCTATCTTGCAGCACTGGGGTCCTAGGTTCTATTCCTGCCATCCTGTGTGTGTGGGGTTTACATGTTCTCTCTGGGTTACATGGTTTTTCTCCATATGTGTGATATGACTCCCTCTCGCACTCCAAAACATACTGGTAAGTTAATTGGTTTATGGGAAAACTGGCCCTGGTGTGTGTGTGTTTGTGTCTGTCTGTCCTGTGATGGACTGGCGCTATGTCCAGGGTGTATTCTGCCTTGTGTCCGTTGCTTACTGGGATAGGCTCCAAATCCTCTGTACTGGATAAAGAGATTAGAAATGGAAGTAAAGGCACTGTGTGGATGGAACTATACACAGTGTTAGAAACCCACTATGAAATGGCAGCATCTCACTGAGAATAAAATATTTTATAGTGCTGGCTTAAGGAAACAGCCTTTCCACCTCTCTTGCACATCAGTATCCATACCTAGTTATTTAAACAAATTGCCTCTAATTATAAACATCTTAATATGCTGGCTCTGTGGATCCACATCAGCTATGTTTGCCCATTCCTTCAATTCATGTGCATCCAACACACAGTTCAATGCCAGCAACTACACATAATCTAAAATACAATCCTTATTTCAGTATCTATGTAAACATATAGTCTGTTAACTTCATCATCTTCATCAAAAGTATGCCTAACCCCATTAGGAAGTGTCCTTGTTATAAGTGTATTCCTCAGCTTTCCCCAAATTATCTTCTTCTTGCCAACATCTCTAGTCTTTTATCCTGCAATAACTCAGCCAACACTTAAATCTCCAAAAGCTGCTTGTGTTAATTTCTTGAAATCACAAATATCATGTGTAAATACTGGCCATGTAATACTCTGCATTGTGGAATAATAGTTTATTTTAAAGGGAACTAGAGAAACTAAGAACTAGAGAAATCAAGAAAGGCTTTTTTTCTAGAATTAATAAATGCACATCCTGTTCACTGGGGAAATTAAATCCACACTGAGCAAACTTCAATATGTTCAGAATATGACAGCAAGAATCCTATCAGGGATGCATTACACCTGTTTTCAAGTCCTTGCACTGGTTACCTATCAGATTTCAAGTCAACTTCAAAATCCTTATCCTCCTTATATACTGTCCTACAACTGTTATTATTGATCACCGAATTATTGTACTTGACATGACTTCATTCAGCCTTTCCTGAACGTCTATGACAGGCAGAGAGAGTGCTGTTTCTGGTGCGATCTTTTGCAGCTGACATTTCACTGTTTTAAACGAACAAGAAATTAGATTGCTCATATATCACTTATTCTATATAAACACAGCGTAATTGCCCTCCGAAAATCCTCTTTTTCTTGTTCGTTTTAGAGACCTTGATCGAAACTGATTTTAGATGTCAGAAAGGATTTATTTTCTCTGTATTTCCTACATTGCTTTGTCGAGATTTTAACTTTATATCTAACTTTATATCTAGGCTCAGATTTCAACTATAAATCGTACAGTAATTAATAGCCGCAAATACTGATGTTTTGCGCCCTCTTACCACAAAAATATATGTTTTGTAGTTGGGATTAACTTTATTTCGTACGCGTAGCTACTCCGATTCGGACACCGAACAGTTAAAGATGGCGGCAAATCAGACACCCAGAGAGGGGGGGGGGGGGCGTCTTCTCGCCTCCATAACTAAAATGCCAAATAGGAGTGGCTTAAGCGACATACACAGTCGTGTAACTGACAGTTTGAGGTAGCCTATCGTGTAAATTTCGCTTTGTTGCTGATAGGTTAAGCTTTCAAAATTTTCCCTTTCAAAACTCTGCCCCAAAGTCATGTGACTGATTTTTCGCCCTGTTTCGTTGGTTAAACGCAATGATCACAAGCACCACCATGGTAACTGGGATGTGTAGTTTTTAATTCCGTTTGAATTATAACTGTACGTACTGTCTTCATATTTGGCCAGGGCTTTAAAGAGAAGGCGCGCCAAAACATGTCGGTGCCGTCGTCTCCGCTTTAAAGGTACCCCCGTGCTGGAAGACCTCAGAGACGTGACCTCAGAACGTTTGCCCAGCATAGTTATAGTGGACATAAAAACAAGAGTTCGCTGGCATTATATCCTAGAAGACACAGACCGGCGCCAGACCGGTAAATGCTTGATGAACTAGGGATTGGACAGTTTCCAAGTGCTTGTACAATTGATGGAAATGTTCAAATAAATGTGCAAAAGAAATAAACAAAATAATCATTTATTTCTTTATCATATTGGCTAGCTAATGTCCTCTCTTTGCTAGTTAGTGGCTGTGTTTCTGCGTTGGGTAGCAACGGGTGACTGTTCTCAGGCGGAAGATGTAAACAGCTTAATTTTCGTGTTAAATAATTTCTAAAAATTAAAATTCATTCTATACAGCAATCACATATTTGGGTACCGTTTCATAAAACTTTCATGCTTAAAATGTTTAGGGAGAAATGGAAGACTGGTGTGTATTTTTTCTTTAAACTATCAAGACCAGCCATACACAGTACAGTTTATGTACATACAGTAATGTTTATGTTCCTAAATTAATATCGTTTATGACCTTCAGATGCTTTATGCTCCTCTTCTTTTTATGCTCAGCTACTAAAATTTCCCTTTAGTGGTAAAATTCCATATAAATATTCAAAACCAAGCGGATTGAAATGTGCACAGTAAAGACATTAAATGATTACATCTTTTCACTACCAACCAATGCACCACGAGAGCCCCTGTCGGTCATTTTGGCCAGCCAATCACTTGCCCTGCGGTGCCCTACGGTGCCCTGCGGGTTGGTTACTGTACCACTGGTTTTTACCGCTCATTTTGAATGGCTGCATCTGTATACAACACAAGCTAAGAAATCTTAAAACCATGCTTATTGAAATTAAAGTCATGGACCTACGCTTAATGCAGTTGCATTTTAGAGCATGCAGGCCAATTACTGGGTGGTGTAAATTTACTTTATTTTTAAATTTATATTTACTGAATGTTTCTGTTTTATTGAAGATTTAGTCTGGAAGTTACATTTTTTTATGCTTTTACATAATTTTGGTTGCTGTTTTTCTCATATTTTCACTTTTATATTTGTAGTTATTCAATGATATGAAACTTTTGTGTTTTTTACACTAACACTAATTTCTATCATGCCTCCGTATTTTTTTTTTATTTAGTACTACTATTCTAGGACAACTACAGGATCTTGGTTGTGCATTAAGACTGTATAATAGCTTGAACAAAACCAAGTACTCTGCACAAAACTTTATATATTACTGTTTTTTAGGATTGCCCAGAGCAACTATTCAGAGGTTATTAGTTATTACATGGACGATAACGGATCTGTTTTTTTTTCCTGTTATTTACTGTACGTACAGTACCCAATCCTATTTAGTTCAGAAATCCCCAAAAGACTCATATTCTGAGCCAGAGCTTTTTTTGCCTTTTGGCTTCCCATAAGCTTTTAATAGACTCCCAACTCAATGATTGGCACAATTTTCTAAATGCTAAAAACAGATAAACAAAAAAAAAACATCATAATAGTTGTGCCTGTGGGGAACTGTTAAGTTTTTCATTTGGATGGATTCAAAGAAACAGATAATAGCTGTGCCATTCAATGAATTTACAGTACAGGTTTCTGTTGTTTCTCTTAATCGTAGTTTAGCTGACTTTACAGTGCAACTTTGTGCTGTGATTGTTCATGGTGGTTCTATTTATACTTGATGCTTTGTTGTATCATTTTTTGTTTACTGTATATGGAATGGTAACCATAACCGATAAGAGGCTTCAGAGAACAAAAACAGCAATGATTCATGCAAATTTACTTGCTTATATTTTAAGTTATGTATGTGCAGAAAATTTATACAGGTTTTTACCGATAGACTTATCTTCATACAGTACACCTATTCATTATAGTAAGCCATATATTTCTGGTAACAGCTGCAGACACCCATAGCCAACCCTGAAATTGGTTAATAATCTATTGTAGGACACATACTGTACAAGCACACGGGGACAATTAAAGGGCTGATTAAATCATACCAACTTGGTAAAAACCAAAGCCCTCTGAGAAATCCCAGAAGGCCTGATCCTGATCAAGGATCCCGCTCCATAATCTGGAAATCCACTAGCTACATATTAAACACAGATAGCTCTACCATATTAATGTACTATGTGAAAATACTGTCTAACGTGAAGCCATTGTGAATAATAAACAAAATCAACCATTCTGCCAGATCCCAATCTTAAAAGGGGTGCCAGATCCCAATCTTAAAATTGTAATACTTACAATAACAAATATTGGACAGTGCAGAAAGATTTCTTTCGCCTGTTCTTTATTTCTTTATACCAGCCTCTTCCACCTAATTGCTATCTAACTCCCAATTCCCAGCTAATACCGAGAAGCCCTTTATATTCCCAAATATATTATCAATTAGACCCTTTAGAGAATGTGTAACTGTCCATTACTAATAATCTAACTAATTACCACCTGGTGTGTCCATTTACATATGATCAAGGCCTTATCGACCTCTAATGGTAGGTCGGCTCTTATTATAGTCTCATCCAAAACCGGAATGTCAGAGACCAACTTTAAAAAAATCTAATACATGTGATGTGTTAACTATGCATTTCAAATTTATAAAAGGGTAACTCTGGGTTAAACAAATATTTTGGCTGCAGTTCAGACAGCACTAGGTGTAGCAAACCTACTGTACTGTATATGTATGTCTTCACTCAAAGCTATGCTTAACCAACATACTGTATGGCCAGAGAGATTAATGTCATAACACTGAAGTATAGTATACCATGCTCCATTTTGCCACAAACTGTTGTAAAAATTACTGTGTAAAATTTATTTTAACAGAAAGTTATTTCTGTTAATATGAATTGCTGCTGTTACCTTTCTTTTATTTAAAAAAGTTATTGTGTGGGAATAGTTTTGATTTATCAAAGTAAAAAGCTGTCTTAACGAAATGTTGAGTGCTACATTTTCTTTCTGAACTAACCAAAATTACAATTACATTAATTCCAGAAGTTTGATATTTAAGGTAATTTGTAAAAAAACAGTTCCAATTTTTCAGACTGGTTATTAAATCTTGGTAACAAAATTGTGAACTTTGTGAAAGTATTGTATGGTTTCCATTTTGTTGCAAACCATTGGTCTTGCCAATGTGATCTGCATGCAGAGTTAACAAGTACCATTTGTCAGCAAATTTCTTGAAATCTAGAGCAGTATTTCTACTGGTTTAAAAGAGGTATTGTATATTCACAAGCCTGCTTGTTTAGGATGTAATAGGGGCTTCTGACATCACCAGACGTTTTGTTGCCTCATTCAGGATTTTAGAATATGGTGCTACGTATACATTGAAGTTTAGTATTTTGTGGTAAATATGAGGTTTTACTTCAAGGTATTTTGAAATCACGTCAATGCTGAATCTTTCTAAAACTGAAATAGAAAAAATAGTGCTGCAGTTCCTCTTTAGTTATTATTAGAAATTCTTCAGAAGTAGATAAGACTTAAAATCTAAAAGCACGACAATGCTGAAGGATGTTGGTTAAAACAAGGGTTAATAATAACAATAATAATAATAAATGCATTTAAGTATACTGTTATTCAAATAATACTGAACAGAAATATGAACTACAATGTAAAGGAATGTTAATGTTTATTGTCTGAAAATATATTTTTTATTTTAATAATTGTTTCTGTGATACATTTCTGTCAGAAGATCAACTTCGTATAAAATATTTGTTTTTTAACTCATTGTGGCTTGTTGATTTGGAGATTTCTGCACTACAATTTAAGTATGAGAAATATACCACCACTCCTCTTTTGTGCAATTTAATTTCTTCCTTGTTCCACAGTACATCTTATTTATTGTATTCTTAGTGGTTACCATTTGTGTTTCTATTTATTGTATCTGGTATTTTGAATATGATTCCAAACAAAACAAAGAGCTTCCGAAAAGTAACTTAAAAGTAACAGTGATGGATTTCAAAACATTTCTTAGTCATCAGGATGTTGACATGATGCTGGGTATTAATATTCAGTAGATCATGTTACAAAGACATTGGAGCACAATAAACAACAATAAATGTTAATGTCTTGTTTCTCTTACCAAGGTAGATGAGTCAAATGTTTTCCTTTCAATTGTTACATTTCTTATGTTTTTTATGTTATAGTGTGCAATGTATGCAGAATTTAGTGAAAATTATGTTAAACAAAAATGATAAGGTACACATTAAACACAAAATACAATAACAAGATAACGCAGTTAATAAGACAGCTTTCTTCAAAGGAATATTTCAGTTTAAAATATTTGTTAATACTGTTTAAGATGGAGTTTATAACACATGCACTTTAAGTGAAAGTTGTCTGTTAGCGATACATTCAAATACCCTGTGTTTTACCAGAAAATTACTTTTTTTCTTGTACACATGTAAGCAAATAGACTTAATGCTTGTATTTTATATTCCTTTTTTTATTTATTATTGGAAAGAGATGGATTTTTATGTGCAGCTTCAATTGTAGTCTAAATTTTGTTGATACTCCATTTCTATGACATCAAGATGTCTTGACCAAAAGAGTGTTTGAAAGAAATAAAATTCTTAATTTTAACAGACCAGAATATTGTGTTACTTCTCCACAATAAGTTTAGCTTCGAATGTTTAACATTCTGTATAATGAACACTTAAAGGACTCAGGTAGTTGTAGATTATAGTAAACATTAATATGTACTTCTGTAAGCCAAATAAAGTGAAAAAGACATTCAGTAACTTTAATTAAGGCATTGGTATCCAGATATAAATCATAAGTTGCTTAAATTGTAAACATAAAAAAATCGTTACCAACGTCTTACAGTAGAGCCACAGTGAATTTATTTTAAATGCAAAAAGTAGTCAATTCAATATTTCTGTTTTTGGCTGGTGTTGCTTACTCCCTGTTATCTAACCTGTTGAATTTTTGGAAGAATGTAAGTTGCCTTAATTAAGATCAATTAGTACTCATCTTCAAACAAAAATAACTGAAAACATATATAATGATGTGTGATAGGTTGAAAATGAATCATGCAGTGGTGAATGCCTAATATAACTCAGTCACTAAAATACATGATGAGGTAGTTTTTTCTTATCAGCATGTACAGTACATGGGTTCATAGATTTTAGGACAGCGCCAAGAGTTCAACTAATGTCTTCTGAGTATTTATTGTATGAGGTGTTAACTTGGAAAATAGAGCATCATATCAATCATGAAGTCATTGTTTCATAAGCCTTCAGTTTCCTAGATAAATCTGTTATACTGTAATTGCAAGTTCACAAATCACAAGTAATCTGCCATGGCAGTACTAGCAGACAGCCTATGGATTCATACATTTTAATTGAAGTCATGACCTGCTGCATTTGGAAAGGTTATCTTAAGAAAACTGCAGTCATATATGCACCTTAATCATTGTAAAATTTGTATATTTTGATATGCTTAACAATCTCTTTTAAGAATGTTGTGCCATAACTTTACATTAATTTAACAATTTTATTTAATTTTTAATATCGATGTTTCTTAGGTTAGGTTAGGCATCTTTAGTTTTATTTAATTCATAAAGTTCACTCTTTCCTGAAATTTCATGGGAAACCTCAAACCTCATTTCAAGAATCCAGAGGTGGTGAGTAATTCTATAGCTGTATAAAATGATACAAAACACATACAGAATATTATAACAAGTATTGTTCATGGTTCTAGAAATTTGATTCAGAAAAGATTCTATTAGAGCACAGCACCTAATGTACTCTAGATTATAAATAGTTTGTGAGAACAATAATAACCCAAGTTACATTGTGTTAGCTAGACTGATTTCCAAAATACACACAGAAAAGGAAGACAGAACTAAAAGGCTTCACACTGGTGGGTAGTGTGGTTGAAATAAAAACACAAAAGGCACGAACAAAACACAACACTCTCATAGAGCATAGGTCAGAAACACAAATAACATACATTTGTGAACTTGATTACAGTTTCTACAATGAATTCTGCAATTCTGCTGTACAGATGCAGCCATTCAAAATGGGTGGAGTATTTTGCGGTATACCTCGCAGTATCATGCAGTTCACGGGGTTTATCGCGTCATTTGACGTCATGCCGGAAAGTATCCGGCATCACCTTGTAAAACCGCCAGGAGGAGCCAATAAAGCTTAACCTCTCATGTACAGCATTTGAGCTTTTAAATTTAAACTGTGAATTACAGCATGTTAATCATCAGTCATTAAGAAGCCTGTATATTTTATGAAAGCAAGATTGCTCAGTTGGACAAAAGTACACAACCTACCTTTATCAGAAAAAGTTATGCATCAAAGCCTTTACCGAAGATATTACTAATAGTATTAATAATGAATGACTTTGGACAAGCTGTAAACTCAAAGTATAATTTCTTTAGCACATTTGTACAACGCTTTCTTTTCCGTATACCAGATATTATGGAACCACTTCAGAAGGGTGTCAGCCAGTCAGATTCCAGGAATCGGTACTTTAAAGAAAAAATACACACCGGTATTCCATTTCTCCCTAAACATTTTAAGCATCGAAGTCTTTAACTAACATGTGAAATAGCATGTAAAAAAGTGGTAGTTTTAAGCTTTTCTGCTAATACAATATGGAATCGCATATCTAAAGAAATTAATGACGATATGATTATATTCGTGTACTGCGACATTTCTTTGAAAAAATAGAATAGCAATATTATGGACATTTAATTGACTTTTATATTTCTAAATATCACAATATGATCGAATTTAAGTAATTTTAATAACAATGAATAGTCACCTATGTGTTACAATATAAACATTTATATTGATTTAAATCACGTTTTGATTTAAATCGCAAACGCGGGTTTAAATATATGTGTTTTTTATTCACAATCAGACAAATGCAACATAAATTGATATCTTTATCTTCTAAGTATCTTAATAAACTTTCAGCATAGCTTTCTCCCCATTTAGATTTATTTTTCTTGGGATCTTGGGATCAAACGTGGAAAGATTAGATTGTAATCGTTTTTATTTTTTAAATACATTTTAGAAAAGTGTAATCTATACTAAAAAGCTGTACACCACCTGCTATAAAGATACATATTGTAATACTTTCGGGCTCGGATAGGACAGACACAAGAACTCAGACTTGTGGAGTTAAATCTCTCCGCTGGCGTTTGTAATCGTTTTTATTTTTAAATAAATTTTAGCAAAGTCATGTATTTTAAAAATCTTAAGATTTCTATATTTATGTCTTTATTTAGTGGTTTCATTAGTGACAAAGGCTAAACTTTCTTGGAAAAATGTATTTTATGTAAACCATGTTTGCTATTAATTCATTTAGGGCTAGAATATGTTCATTGTCTTCCAATGAAAGAAGGGTTCCTTTCACCGTAGTCGAGTTGACATTAGAAGCTTGCCATGCCCGGACTGTTACACCAACACATTAGCATGTTAAAGCGATTTCATTGAGGAGCCTAGCTTTCTTAACTGGTAAGTACTGTACTTTTGGAGGGGGGAGGTGTCTTTCGCTGGAAATCTTGCCCCCTTCTACTTTGAAAATACCAGTGAAACCGGTTTAATTCGTCACAGCCAGCACTCCCGCAGAGAGGGGGGTCGTACTCATTAATGTCTTAGCCGGAACACATCATTATATCTCATTTTGTATTTCTATTAAAAAATCGTTTGCCCAGCCTAACACTATTGTTGTTATTGTTTTTATCCTGTAAAGTGCTTTGAGGAGCACAGCTTTCTCACCACTTAGATTACTTTTTGATACCATCCTTACACAAAGCAGAAACTTCTTGTATTTTCCGATGACATACAAGTGGAAAGATTACAGATTTTAATCGTCTTTTTTCTGAACCAGGGAAAATCTGATCATGTTTCTCTATAACAATAATAAAAACTTTATTTTACATATCACCTTTAAAAGTGTCATCTCAAAGCAATACAGTAGATGTAAACCACAGATTACAAAGTAAATACCCAGACAAACGCAAATGCGTTTTTAATAAAATGCTTTTATTCATTCAGCAGAGAGAGAGTGCAAAACCTGGGTGTAACAGCTGTTCCTTTTTCTGATCACTCGCTCTCTGGATACACGTCTCACCTGTCCTGTTCTTTGTTTTCCTAATTTGCTGATTATGACTTCTGCGATCCACTCCTGCCCTCACACCTAAAGAAGACTATTTTAAATTTCTTTGCACGGTCCATTGTGCAATTAACCCTTGTATGTGCTGTCCTTAAGGTGATATCACATAAAGGTGATATGTAAAAGAATGTTTTTTATTATTGTTACAGAGAAACATGATCAGATTTTCCCCGGTTCAGAAAAAAAGATCTTAAGTATACTAGTTTGTCACTAGTATACTTTTAATACAGTCTTTGCTGTGCTCTTGAGGATCCTTGTGATATTTCGAGCTCTGGTTGGATGATAAGTGTCGCAGTTTAAATAATTTTCGTAGTTGGAAATTATAAAACGCTCTACTGTATTGCTTTGAGATGCCACTTTTAAAGGTGATATGTAAAATAATGGTTTTTATTATTGTTATAGGGAAACATGATCAGATTTTCCCCGGTTCAGAAAAAAAGATCTAAAGTATACTAGTTTGTCACTCTTCTCATCCCCTCTTTGCTAAATGGCTTTTGAATAGAGTCACATGAAGAGAGGGGTGAAACAGCCCTAAACAGCCCTGTCGCAGTACACAAATATAATTATATCTTATTAATTTCTTTAGATACACGATTCTTTTAATACAGTCTTTGCTGTGCTCTTGAGGATCCTTGTGATATTTTGAGCTCTGGTTGAATGATAAGTGTCGCAGTTTAAATAATTTTCGTAGTTAGAAATTATGAAACGCTCTGTTAAAAGCAAGGGAGTTTTTATGTCCGTTGCAGTAAAAGAAAATGCCTGACAAAGTAGGGCTTGGACAGATTGGAAGTGCATTTTTGGAATTTACGTTGCATTGTGCATTGTGCTGCTGTAATACAGTTTAAAATAATTAAAAGTCTAAACGGTATCAGCTTTATTTATGGGTTGCAATTTTAAAAAAGTAAAAAACCGCACTCAAAATGCAATTTAGAGCTTTCTGGCAAGAGGAGACACCTAAATTAATAATGTAACATGCCACTGTTTGTGCATGAACAAGGTTATACTGCTATTTCCTTAGATACGCGATTAAAAAAAAAAAAGTTGAATCCCCGGCGGAACCGGGCATCCATAAGAATCAAGTAATAGGTTTATTCCATGCTGAAAAAAATAAGAAAGAAAACACATTCCATAAGAATCAGCGCTTTTATATATTGCCTTTAAAGGTGGCTTCTCAAAATGCTTTACAGGATAAAAACAACAATAACAACAACAACAACAACAATATTGTATTTCATTCACTTTGACAGATCGTCCTTAAATCAATTGTTGACTTTTCTCTCTTTACTACTGTACTTGTTTGGATTGACTGAGCTCCGCTCTGTACCACACAATGATCCCCCCAGAGTCTTGGGTGTTTTTGACAGAGGGTAAAAAACTCTCTCTCTCGCTTGCCCTCCCCCCCCCCCCCTGTGTATTGTCTGTTTTTTTTGTGCTGTCCTTTGACAAAACAAGGCTCGCCAGATAATGTGAATCAAAACCTGTTTTTCTAGCTTTTAAAGTTGTACGATGTGTAAGCGGGAACACATTATATCTTACATATGAAAAATACTTAATATAGCTCCCAGACAAATGCAAACGTGTTTTTAATAAGATGCTTTTATTCACTCATTTACTCAATTTCAGGAAGACTAAGATAGGACTTAGGGAATTGTCATCTGTTGTTGAAGCTCTGTGAGCTCGGTGACTTTGAGACCACTTGTTATCCCAGGTTGTTTGAATCGCCACAATTCAAATAGAGAAAAAAGAGCTGACTGACAAGATTTAAGATGTGGCTGTCAATGTTGGATTAAAAAAAAAACACATTGCCCGATGTTTGTTGCATTGCTTGAAAAATAACTTTATTTCGAGAGAATGGAAGTAATTCAAGTGTTTTTTTTAACTTCCTGAAAAACAGCTAATAATTTAACTATATGTGCAAACGTTTTATGATATGTCGCTGTTGTGAATGTCTGTGAAGTGTATCTTATTTGCCTGTCTGTCCTGGCTGTGCTCGCCCTCGCCCTCGCCCTCCCCCTCTCTCTCTCTCTCAATTCAATTCAAGGTGCTTTATTAGCATGACAGAAGGGTACAATCAGTGTTGGGTATTTACTTTGCTTTGAGATGCCACTTTTAAAGGTGATATATGAAATCAAGGCATTAACTTGCTTTAACTCCGCAAGTCTGAGTTCTTGTGTCTGTCCTATCCGAACCCGAAAGTATTACAATATGCATCTTTATAGCAGGTGGTGTACAGCTTTTTAGTATAGATTACACTTTTCTAAAATGTATTTAAAAAATAAAAACGATTACAATCTAATCTTTCCACGTTTGATCCCAAGATCCCAAGAAAAATAAATCTAGACGGGGAGAAAGCTATGCTGAAAGTTTATTAAGATACTTAGAAGATAAAGATATCAATTTATGTTGCATTTGTCTGACTGTGAATCAAAAAACACATATATTTAAACCTGCGTTTGCGATTTAAATCAAAACGCGATTTAAATCAATATAAATGTTTATATTGTAACGCATAGGTGACTATTCATTGTTGTAGCGGCGAGGCTTATTAATAAGGCAGAATTACGTGTTTCTGAGCTTTCCCAAATTAGGCCTCATTTCTCTGTTCATCTCTGTGGTGCAGCCACAGAGAAACCATGCAGGCTGATTTAGGGTTCCTTTGATAAAAGACAGCTCCCAAAGGGGGATGCACTTAGCTAAGCCTGGCTATCATGATCAATGGTCATCCATTGGCGCCTATCTGTCTAGGGAGTGCCAGTTGGACATCTGGACTGCATTACTAAGTGTCAGGACTAAGTGACTCATATCTCACCTTGATCAACCAATCAGGGACTGGTAGGGCCGAGTAACCCACGTGGGACTCTGATGCCCATGGAACTTTCAGCCAATCAATGAGCTGAAGTTCCTCCAGGTAAAAACAGGCAACACAGAGAGCCTGAGAGATTCAGATTCAACAAGATTCAGTAAGATTCTGGAGAGGATTCTGTGGACTGTTCTAAAGGGAATTCAAAGGAGAATTCCAGGGCAGGACGGCCCAGGAGCAGAAGGCTCCCAAGGGCAGGACATTCTCGCAGCGCGCCTCCTGACCATCCTGAGACTCAGCCCGGACAACCACGGAACGGCCAGTGTGTCCGAGTGCCAGAACTTTCCTTTGTTCTAAGAGTCTAGAGTGGAGGTTGCCAGAGAGTAACCAGCAGCAGGCCTCGTGAACAGGTCGGAACTGTGGACAGCTGAATCACTATTCAGAACTAGCTCTTCATCAGGAACGAACCGGTCCTCTTCCTGACTTGCTGGGACCCACAGTCATCTTTTCTCCTGTGCACAAACTTTGCTAGTTAAAGCCAACAGTGAGCATCAGCAGCGCACCGTCGCAAGACGCACAGCACAGCCTGGCACCGAGCCAGACAGCGCGGATTGGACAGCAACAGCCTGCAACTGTTTCTTTGTGCCTGCAGGAGATCTGAATCCCCAAAGATTGGATGAGTATTCAACTTCAATGCATTACAGCTCGAGAATTCAATTGTTATCCCAACCAGTTGATATCAATTTAATTCCTAAGAGTTATGTACTTGTTTTGAGTATCTGATGTAGAAGTTTTAACCAAGTGCATTTACGAAACGGTCTTAATGAATGATATACTGAATGTATGTCCTCTTGATATGTGTAACACTTTGTAACTGACCGAATATACCTTTTGTATTCTGATAACCCTCTCGATAAGATCTGTTAGGTTTACATGCATATTCTATGTATTAATAAATGTATCCTCGTGTATTAGTACCTGTGTGTGCGCGTTGTTTGAGTTATGTCGCATGGTTGGATTCTAAAGCCATCAAAAGAATCAACTTTGTGATTTACTGCTACAATTAATAATTGTCTCAGTAAATGCCCAAACCCTACAGAACTGGTGCCTTCAGAGAGCCACTACAACATTACATATTTGGCGTCCCTGAACGGCTATGAATCATTACATTGTTATTAAAATGACTTAAATTCGATCATGTTGTGATATTTAGAAATATAAATTTGTTTGGTGCGAGTGAGGTTTTATTTAATCTCTGACCAAGGGAAACGTTTAATTTTTTCAAAGAAATGTTTGTTAAAAAAAAGTAATGGTTCCACAGTGGGATTTGATCACAGACCATGTGACATGGGAGTCAGGAACCTAACCCACAGCGCCACCAGCAAAGTCACATGCAGAGTGCTGAAAAAGCACTACAGAAACATTATCAACAGACAATGTACAGCGTGTACTATTCTTGTGTTGCCGTACATGAATATAATTATATAGTTATTAATTTCTTTAGATACGCGATTCCATATTACATTCCCTTTTAATCAAATTCTAAAAGTATGCTTGTTGATTCCGGTATCTCGTTAGTTAAAGACTTTGATGCTTAAAATGTTTAGGGAGAAATGGAATACTGGTGTGTATTTTTTATTTAAAGTACCGAGTGGATACTTTGCTTTGAAATGCACTCCCAAGCAGTGGAATCCTCTAGAAACAGTAGCTTTTATTCTGAACTAATCAAAATCACCACAACTGATCACAGGTGGGAGCCAATTAGTTTGTTGTGTGATCTGTAAGGTGATTGGTTATACCTGAGCAAGTTTACAAATGCAATTGTGGGGGGGTGTTCACTTATCCAAATAAGGTATTTTACTGTTGTAATATTAATTCTCAGAACGATTTAGAATTTTATTTTCACCTTGCTAATGTGGGTTACTGTGTGTAAATAAAAATGGAACAAGCCTAATTTAATTTGTTTTTATTTTCCGAGTCTCATACAACAAAAGGTACACATTTTGAAAGGGGGTTGCTTTCTATACCCACTGTATATGTTTCTGTATCATGTCCATTTGAATTGCTCTGTAGGGAGGCAGTGAGTATTCATATCCATCTCTGCTGTTTTGCAAACTGGTTATAAGTTTCAGAAGGAATTTGCTACAATTCATATATGCATATACATACTGTATACTAAGGATAAATACATCTTCACTGATAACTGCAACAAATTCACAAAGTTATTATTTGTAAAATATTTTATATCTAGTGCCTTGAAATATTGTTGAATAGACGTGCCATAGGTAAATCTATCATGTAAATTAACATTTGTCATTAAGAGGGATTATTAAAAAGAAGTCTAAAGTGTTAAGTAGCACTTTTTGTCCACCCTTTGCACCACTTTACTTGTGTTGCTTTGTGGGATTTTATCCTGTTGCTCTTATAAAGCACTGAAAAGTATGTGCCTTTTTACTGGTCTCTGAGCTCTAAGTGCCACACATTATTCCACTGCATTCCACAGATGTGGAATGGGGCTGAAGTCTGGAGAGTAGGCATAATGTCATATCCTCATCTTGAAATAAGATGTTACATGAGCAGTAAGAGGATGTCCTGCTGGAATTTTGTCATGTCACGATAAGCCTGCAAGAAGAGCAGAAAATGAGGCTCAAGGACCTGATCATTGTACTGCAGTGCTATCAGGTTGCCATCAATCACTACGAGTCATGATCATTGGTCTCCCAGATAGTGGCCTATCACTGACAGACTAGAGTTGGTTGTAATCTCTTGCTACTGTAGGTTAGAAATTACTTCCAGTGAGTGATAGTCCAGCCACAGAAACACCAATAATCTGAAGCTATTGTTCTCTTGATAAACGGGGCATAACAATTCCTTGCTGTGTTTTTCTTTGTGGATTATTTACCAGGCTTGGTAAATAATCAAAGTGATACTGTATATTAAACATTAATTGCAGATGTTGCACCATATACATATCAAAACCATGAATGATAAAACAACTAATGTAGAGGCTGTTCTTCCCTTAACTCGTCATATTGTGCTTGCTTCCCTTGTGAGTTGATATAACTTCCCATTTTATGCGCATAAATACACAAATCCTATGAAAACCTGTCAAAGTCCATTGAAGTCCTTTGACCATTCCTTGCATAAATAAGGACCAGAATTCAAAATCTATGCAAGAAGTTATATCTGATTAATTCATAAATAAATAGAAGCTAAAGATCAGAGTGAGAGACAAATATAGAAGATGATGCACATTAAAAATTGTTTGTATGATGCAATCTGTATTCCTTTTCTCTGCAAAGACTAAGTAAGCAAGAACTCTAAATGATCTGTGGCCATTTCAGGCAGTCAAACCTGGACAAATAAATTAATGTTATTAATCAAGCATGCAAAAACAGAACACCAGCATTCTATTAGACAAAAGAACAAGTCAAAAATTGGATTTAACAAAAAGAATCATTCCTCAAAATAATTCTGAATAAAACACAAAAAGTGATTGTTATGTCCCAGTGTGTGTTCCATGTGTGTTTTATTTCTGTTATGCCCAAACTGCTGACCCTTTATTGTTCTCCCTTTCACATTGGCCCACTATCACACCACTGTTTCAGTATGATGTCATCATCAATTCGCTCTCAGCCAATCAGAACACATCTTATTCAGCATATAACGTGGAGGTTTTCAGCAAGGAGAGGTCTTTTGTTTGACTTCGGTCCTGTTTGGTTTTGGTTATTACTTCGCTTCGCTTCGCTTCTGGTTATTGCTTCAGCTTTGTTGGTTTGTTTTGTTTTGTTTTGTTTTGCTTTGTGTGTGTGTATTTTCATATAGCTTCGGCTTTGTTGTTTTGTTGGTTTTCTGTTAGTTTCTTTGTACTTTTGTTTGTTTGTGTGTTTATCTTTGTTTTGCCATTACCTTGTCCTAACGTGCTACATGTTCAACCTTTGTGTTCTTTTGTACCCTGTTCCTGTTGATTACTCTTGTTTTCCCTTATTTGTATTCCTGGTTCACTTGTGTTTTTGTGTGAACTTTTGTATATAAGGTTAGTTTAGGTTGTTGGGTACACTTTACACACTTAGTTGATTTTGTATTAGTAACACTCTTGTATGGTTTTGGGTAGTCGGTGGAGGTTAGTTAGGGTGTTGAAGACACCGAAGACCATGTGTTTTGGGTTTTCTTTTGCGGTCAGGTTAGCTTTCCTTCACTTTCCTAGCCAGCTCCATTTTGTTTATTTTCTTTTCTTTGGCACCACTCTAGTTCCTTACCCTTGGTATCCCGCTTCCTAGTCCCTCACCAAAACCCACCTGCTTCCAAAAGAATTATCCTAAGTGTTACACCCTGATTCCCCAGACACTTGGGGTCGTAAGAGTGATTAAAACACTGAAAAAGTGATAAATTAGATTTAGGGGATTTAATGAAAAACATTCAAAGCAATAATATGCTTTTGTATCTCTTAGAAAAAAAAACTTACCTAGAGTACCTCAAATTCAAATTATATTCAGTGGTTAAAAAGCTTTAGGTTTCAAATTTTCCTATTTTACGATGAACACTTTTTTCCAGGAGTTTTTGGTTAAGCCTAAATGAGGAGGCCCAACTCTTGCCAGGCAAAACTCCTAGCACACAACTAGATTTCAGTCCTCAAGGACATGAAGAAGGTGGATTAATTCATAAGAAATAAGGAATATTGAAAGATGGCTTCTACATGCTCATGCCAGGTTAATTAAATAACTTTGAATGGTTTATAGGAAAGTCACCTCTTTCCAGAATGCACTCTTTCCTGCTTAATTTCCTTATTAAGTGCTCCATTCATCATTCGAAACGCACTGAAACACTTTAAACACTTAAGAAATGTGTATATCAGCAGGATCAAATGTAATCTATCTTAATTTGGAATGCCATGATTAGATGAACTCCCACTTTTTTCTTAATAAAGAAACCACTCATTTTTAACAGAAGTTGAAGTGATCCAGACATCAGTAGCAAATGTTTTAAAAGATATCTTCCTGGTATGCACCTCATGCACTTCGGTGCAATGATAAGAATGCATTCAAAGGAATAAATAAACTGTACTGTATATAATATTTTGCAAAGGCCAGAGTTAATGATCATGGTGGATTATCATTATTATTTTATTGACACAATACACATGATATCTCAGGTAACACTGTCATTGCATGACAACTCCATTTTCTTTGCCTGTAGCAAAGATGACTATTCTGAGGAGGTGGATAGAGACTTCTTTTATCTGGTGTTTGATTAGGATATTTACCTGTATATTATATTTTTTATAGCAGCCTATGATTTTTAAATCAAAGGTTGCTATAACTGTATATAATATTTTGCAAAGGCCAGGGTTAATGGTAATGGTGGATTATTACTGTCATTTTATTGACACGATACACATATGATATCTGAGCTAACACTATCACTGCATGACAAGTGCATTTTCTTTGCCTGTAGCAAAGATGACTATTCTGAGGAGGTGGATAGAGACTTCTTTTATCTGGTGTTTGATTAGGATATTTACCTGTATATGATATTTTGCTTCTATTAAGGTCTGTGGCTTGCTGCACATAGCATCTATCACTAAGCTGGCAGCTTGGGACACTTCTATTGATAAAATAGTTCAGATAATCTCAAGCTTTGTGTTCATAGCCTAAACATTTCTCTCCCTTTTTTCTTCCTCTTTTGTTTTTTGACTACATCCCTGTAATACAGATTGAATAGCTCTGGAAATTATATATAATCTTTTTTGTTCTGTAATTACTTTTGAATTTCTTCCCCTGTGGGATTGGGGTTTTGAATAAAAGACAAAAATGCTCACCAAAACAAAAGCCCACCATCAAGTAAGGAGATAGTTTATGAATTTAAAATTGTATAGGAAAAAATTGAATCTGTGTAAAATCAATGGGAATTTAAATATACATTATATACAAATATGTAAATCAATGTCAGGATAGCAATAGACCAAGTGGGTTTGATAAAGAAAAAATAAGGAGAAAGAGTACTGGAAGCAGGTAACGATAAAACAATAAACAATAAAATATGAGAAAGCAAACACTGAGTTTGAAGAAAGTACACATGAGAAAGACATCTTCTAGACATTAGGAAACCAATAAATTAATATTAGGGTATACGATCAAAGGTGTAAAACTTAAATCAAAGGTTGCTATAACTGTATAGCGCACTAATATGTGCATCTGGAATTGGACCTAGACATGTACAATATACTTTAAATATTAGAAATAATTTAGTTAAATACTGTACTTTCCTCAGTTTCAAGGAATGTCCCACACTTGATCTTTTAGTCCTGAACAAAACAGAGTTGAGACGGAAGGGTCTTGGTTCAAATATTCAAAAGCCTCAAAGGAACTTTGAGTCAATCAAATAGACTTCTTCATAAAACATGAGCAATGAAACTCAATTTAAAGGGTACAAATAGAAATGGTACAAATAACAGAGCAGTGGCTGGAAGGTTGCTGGTTCAAATCCCACGGTCGGCAGAGGAATCCTACTTTGTTGGGCCCCTGAGCAAGGCCCTTAACCCCAACTGCTCCAGTGGTGTTGTACATTGGCTGACCCTGTGTTCTGACCCCAAGCTTCTCTCTGTCTCTGTGTCTCATGGAGAGTGAGCTAGGGTATGTGAAAAGACCAATTCCTAATGCAAGAAGTTGTATATGTCTAATAAAGTGATTAAAAAAATCACAATAAAAACTGAGACTATAATTTTTTTTTCGCAAAGATTTAAAATATTCATCCATCTTCTAACTGCATCCTCTAGTCCAGGATTGCAGGGGAGCTGGAGCCAATCCAGGCATGCAATGCATGAGATCTTTGAATCAATTATCTACAAGCAATCAAAGAGATGAAATGGCATTCTCTTGTTTGTACCATTTTTTTTAGTAATTTCCTTCCTTATGCTGTCTTTCTATCTGTAATAAGATAAAACTTCTTTTTAAGATAACATATATGTCTTCTATGCACATGTACTGAATTTGTGTTTTGTTGTGTTCAGTGACAACATGCAGCTGAGTTTTGAATCTGTTTCCACAGCTGAAACATTGTTTCCTTTCTTCTCTTTTCAGCATGGAATAAACCTTTAACTTGTTCATTTGCAGCATATGCATGCTGACGCTGCTACCTACAGTTCAAGAACTACTTCAGGCTACTTCTGCTGCGACCCACTATGCCTTCCTCTAAATCTTTTTCCAGATCTCTTCATCATTCCTTCTCCTCCTCCCTGGGCTACTTGCCCCCCTCTCTCACTAAACCAGCATTCCGTCACAGAGATCTGTTCTAAGACCAGGCTTTCTAACCACCTCCTAGCTCTCACCCGAAGAAGGCTCCACAGCTGAAACGTTGTTTCTTTTCTTCTTTTTTCAGCTTGGAATAAACCTTTAACTTGTTTCTCTGCATTCTGAATTAATGCCTAATTAATTTAAATTGCTGCAAGAGAAATCTGAGACATCGGTACATCATGCCAACTAGGTTAAATGTCCTTTCCCTTCCTCACTGAGACCATATCAACATCATGCTCAACCCACCACAGTGCTATGAGTTATAGAAAGTATTTACCAAATATCTGAACTGTAAAATATTTTATCAAAATAACCTTTTAATCTAAAATTATAAACACTGGAATAAACATAATTAATAATAAAACATGATGTAAATCATCTAAAGCAGAAATTACATTTTTATTCTTTCTGTACTGTACAGTGTATGCACAGGTTTCTTTAGATATTTTTATTGATTCCAACCAAAGTTTTGATGCTCATGTAGATCAGTGATGTTATGGTTTATGCAAAAATTCATCTTCTATTCAGTTGAGGCATTTTACAAACCTTTTGGCAAAATATGTGGTATATTGGACATTGTACTGATGAGATCCCACTGTCCTCCCTTTAAGAATAAAAGGAATAACTTATCAACTTTTGTAATTATAACAGGATTGTTTCTGGGCATGGCAGTGGATTGGATTTATAAAAAAGCAAATTGAGAAGCCAACAGACAAAACAGAACTAGGGTTTGTCATTATATGACATCTTCTGTATGGCATTCTTGGTAAAAAAGTAAAAATTGTCATGCACTACCAATAAATCCAATATGAAGCCCTCAGACATTAAAACTATGATCGATATTTTGTTCATTAGGCAGAATTACCTAATACATTTCACTCTCAAATGCAATGTAAAATGCTTTGCTATAAAAGGATTTTTTGGTGTGTGAAAATTCTAAAAAAAAACCCCACCCAATGCATAGTATATAAGTATACAAAATATAGCGGCTTTAGCTACCTGTGTTCTTTAGGTCATTTTTATGGAAATGGGTGAAACACTGCACAATGTCCCAAGGACACATGCAAGTCAATATTTCATTGACAGTAATATTAATAGGTCAAGACCTATTGCAACCTTCTATACCAGCTCAATGGATGATTTTGTATGAATATACTGGAAAGCACACTCCATCTAGCAGAGCATGAAGACAGATATCCTCACCGTTGAACACAGTACATTAAACTTCATTTAAAACCATTGGGAATTTAGGTATTTATTTAGGCTCAGCATCCCTGTATTATTCAGAGTGAGGTGCCTTATAACTTAAGCTGAAATGTACCTTTGTCTTCAACCTTCGGCAACCTTTCAAAAACTTAGACCTTACACTTTTTTCCCTTGATGCCCTTGAGCTCTAATTGTTAAAGTAAATTGACTGACTTAGTGGATAAGAGACCAGAAATCTATTACAGTGCTTTTAGTTTAAGAAGTAATTGAAACATAATAGTGTTTGCTTCTGCCCGAGATGGCTAATATTCTTTATCCCCTATTGCCTTCTATAAATAAGATTTCTCATCTATAGTTGTTTCTCTTTGTATTTTCTATTTATATTGTACTTGCAACACTAACTTTTTTATTACACTACATCCTGCAGGCAATCCAACCAGGAATGCAAAAGAACTCTATTGAAATAATTTACTAGTATTCCTTTCTATGTGAAACTGCTTTATTGCAAAGATACAGATGCAGCCATTCAAAATGAGCGGGGTATGCTGCGGTACAACGCGGTGGGTGTGTCGCATCAAAACGCGTCATTTCGCGTCACCCATCTCTTTATTCAATTAATTAATTAAAAATGGTAATCACTTAACTTTTAATGTTTTTTGATATTTAGAAAGACCAACAAATTCAATATGGTGTTGATAATATTTATTGTCGGTAATAATAATAATCAGTAGCAGCTTGAAATTATTTGTTGTTATTAATAAACGACTTAGCTTCGAACATGTTGTGATATTTAGAAATATAAAAAAAATTCAATATAGTGCCCATAATATTTGGGCACTGTATTATGGAGATACCTGTGCTTAATGATAATCAAGGGATTTAGAAGTCAAAGAAAATGATTTACGTTGTTTAATTTTAAACACTAAGTTATGAATGCAGACGCAATTGGTGCTTTACGGCCATTGTGCAATACTGAGCTCAGCGCTTCCTCCCTCTCGGTGCCGCCTCCCTCTCTGACGCAGCGCAGTGGGCAGCACACTGTTTTCAGAGCCTCTGATTGGGGAAAAAAGACCTGCTGATCTGTTCTACATACCAGGAAGACAACATAATATGATTTTTTCTATTTGAAACATGTATTTTAAATGTTTAAGAAGTAAAAACCTTACAGTGTACACAGAGATTCTAATCTGATCAGGAGGAAGAAAAAATTTTTCGCACATAAAAAGTGGTTATTAACTATCGAAACCTGTTTTTATAGCTTTTAAAGTCGTGCAATGTCTAAGCAGGAACACATCATTATATCTCATTTTTTATTTATTTTTTAAGAATTTAAAAAGTCGTTTGCCCAGCTTAATTTTAAAGACCTCTACTTGTGAAACTTTTCGCAGCCTGTACATAAAACTATATAGAGAGAAGACACAGGGGTGCGAAAACCGTGCAGTGCCGGGCGAATGCGCCACATTAATGTAGGACTTTCGGGCTCACGCAGGTTTGCACCCTACACCCTGAGGTACTGCTGTGTACAGATGCAGCCATTCAAAATGCGCGGGCGATACCGCATTATTTCCGGTACGCTGTACGCAGTCTACTGCAAGCTACCGGTAAATACCGCGAGTTACCGGTAAATACTGCTAGTTACCGTAAATTCTCCTATAATACGACAAGCAAAATAATAGTATCCAGAATTTCCGCAAGGTGGAGCTAATAAAGCTCAACCTCTCATGTTTGAGCTGTGGCCATCAGTCTTTACCGAAGATATTACTAATAGTATTAATAATGAATGACCTTGGACAAGCTGTAAGTGTAAACTCAAAGTATTGCCCTGGTCAACATTCTTTTTTTCATTGACTGTCTTTGCAAAAGTAACACCACAGCATTTCGCAATCACGCATTTGTTTCCAATCATGCAAAGTACAGTGATTCACCATGCCTTTCACATGCTCATAAAAGAGATTGATTTAGGAACATAAACATATTACCGTATGCAAACTGTACTGTATACAGTATGTATATGTATATTTAATGTCTTAACTGTGCCCGTTTAAGTATTGAATATTCATATCTAATTTTACCACTGAAGGGAAATCTTAGTAGCTGAGCATAAAAAGAATAGGAGCATACTGCAACGCGTGTGAAGGCCATAAACGATATTAATTTTGGAACATAAACGTACAGTATATAGCTGGTCTTGGTACTTTAAAGAAAAAAATACACACCAGTATTCCATTTCTCCCTAAATATTTTAAGCTTCGAAGTCTTTAACTAACGTGATACCGGAGTCAACAAGCATACTTTTAGAATTTGATTAATAGGGAATATAATATGGAATCGCGTATCTAAAGAATTTAATAATGGAATGATTATATTCGTTTACTGCGACAGGGCTGTGTAGGGCTGTTTCGCCTCCCGGTTCATACGAGTTGTCTTGTAGCCTACTGGTCTAGGTGCGTGACTAACAACGCACAGGTTGTGTGTTCGAATCCAGCTGGTGCTGGACTTTTCTTTTAACAAACATTTCTTCGAAAAAATAGAATAGTGATATTATGGACAATCAATTGACTTTTATATTTCAAAATATCGCAACATGATCGATTCTAAGTCATTTTTGATAACAATGAATAGTCACCTTCTTCCCTTCTGACAGCGGTTCCTGCTTCTATTGTGTGTGTGTGTGCAACAGAGTAAATTTTTATAGAGAAATGGAGGCTGGACAGTATGCGTTACAATATAAACATTTATATTGATTTAAATCGTGTTCTGATTTAAATCGCAAACGCATGTTTAATTATGTGTTTTTTAATCATAATCAGGCTAATGCATTTCTACATTTTCTGTATGAACCAGCTTAGAGGTTCATACAGAAAGACAGCTTGTGTTTAAATTGAGTGTCAGGTAATTTATGCTTCTAAAGTCATGGTCAGCATTTATTATTGTACTGTGCTGTAAACTTTTTCTGTGCCTAGTCACATTATTTTATAGCGTTTTTATTGTGTTATTAAATCCGGTGGCTCTGTGTGTTAGTTTCCTGACTCCCATGTCACATGGTCTGTGATTGAATCCCATGGAACTAAGACTTTATTTTTTAACAAACATTTCTTTGAAAAAATGAAACGTTTCCCTTGGTCAGAGATTAAATAAAACCTCACTCGCACCAAACAAATTTATATTTCTAAATATCACGATATGATCGAATTTAAGTCTTTTTAATAACAATGAATAGTCACCTATGCGTTACAAAATATACATTTATATTGATTTGAATCACATTTTGATTTAAATCGTAAACGCGTGTTTAAATATATGTGTTTAAAGGCGATATACTGTATAAAAGCACTGATTCCTATGGAGTATGTTCTGCCGAGGATTCAAAAAAATTATTTTAAATAGGCTGATAAAGCTTAGACTACTGTAACTGTATTCTAGCCTGTATTACAACAGAACATTGGACAATGCAACGTAAATTGCAAAAATGCACTTGGAATCTGTCCAAGCCCTCCTACAAAAATTATTTAAACTGCGACACTGATCATTCATCTCTAAATAAACTTTATTTTATATAGCGTTTTAAGCGAATAGGTAATTAGATTGCTCATAAACCTAATCGCTTTTTCTACATAAACACAGCGTGATTGCTCTCTGAAAATGCTTTTCCTATTTATTTACAGTAGGCTCAGATTTCAACTATAGATCGTATTATTATAAACTTTCTTGGAAAAATGTATTTTATGTAAACCATGTTTGCTATTAATTCATTTAGGGCTAAAATACGTTCATTGTCTTCTAATCGAGTCGAGTTGACATTGGAAGCTTGCCACACCCGGACTGTTAAACCAACGCATTAGCACGTCAAAGCCCATTGAGGGTATTGAGCCAGTATTGGCTTTAGTATTCCCCCCCTCTCCCCTCAGTTCAATTCAATTCAAGGTGTTTTATTTGCATGACAGATGGGTACAAGCAGTGTTGGGTATGTATATTGTAACGCTTACGGCCGACAGGCACTGTGTAAGAGCCGGCGTACCAGAGCAGCGCACCGAGGGAGCGTCTGCATTTATAACTTAGTTTTTAAAATTTGTCAAGCAATATGAAGCATCTCCTTTTACTTTTAAGTCCCTTAAATACATTGAGCACAGCTTTCTCACCACTTAAGATTGCTTTTGATACCATCCTTACACAAAGCAGAAGGGAAATCTTCTGCCCCTTATGCAAAACAAGACCCTCCTCCCATCCCAGTTTACCCTCTTTATCATCCTCAACATCTACCTCGATTTTCAACTTAAAGCATTACTGCTTACTGGGTTTTTGAGGGGTAGGTGTCTTTCGCTGGAAATCTCGCCTGCTTCCACTACTCAACCCCCTTTCTGCCGGAGTGCTGGCTGTGACGAATTAAACTGGTTTCACAGGTATTCAAAGTAGGAAGTACAGTGTTAAGTGGTAGCTGGGCTTTTGTTGCAGAGTTGCTGCAAGATGTTAACAGTGAAAAAAGGTATTTAGAAATGAGTTATTTCAAGAAGAAAATTTTCAGAATAATTGCACAGAAAACTGGCAGTTAGATTGATCAGATTAGTATGAAAAGTTTTTTAGCAAAGGGAATGAGAAGAGTGACAAACTAGTATGCTTTAGATCTTTTTATCTGAACCAGGGAAAACTGATCATGTTTCTCTATAACAATAATAAAAAGCTTTATTTTATATATCACCTTTAAAAGTGGCATCTCAAAGCAATACAGTAGGTTCTGAGGTTAGATTTAAATGCACTCAGGGTAAGTGACTGATATCACTGGGAATACAAATTGAGAGCTCTGGGGTGCAGCTAGAGAAGACCCTGTCACCCACAGAATGTAGATGTTCTTGAGGACAGCTAGAAGACCAGAGTCAGACGGACAAAGGTGGGGAGTAGACAGATAATAAGCCATATACTGTAGGTACTGAATGAGGATGAGGATTTTGAAGTTGACTCGAAACCTGATAGATAACCAATGCAAGGACTTGAAAACAGGTGTAATGCATTGAAACATATTGAAGATTGCTCAGTGTGGATTTAATTTCCCCAGTGAACAGGATGTGCATTTATTAATTCTAGAAAAAAAAAGCCTTTCTTGATTTCTCTAGTTCTTAGTTTCTCTAGTTCCCTTTAAAATAAACTATTATTCCACAATGCAGAGTATTACATGGCCAGTATTTACACATGATATTTGTGATTTCAAGAAATTAACACAAGCAGCTTTTGGAGATTTAAGTGTTGGCTGAGTTATTGCAGGATAAAAGACTAGAGATGTTGGTAAGAAGAAGATAATTTTGGGATAGCTGAGGAATACACTGATAACAAGAACACTTCCTAATGGGGTTAGGCATACTTTTGATGAAGATGATGAAGTTAACAGACTGTATATTTACATAGATACTGAAATGAGGATTGTATTTTAGATTTTGTGTAGTTGCTAGCGTTGAACTGTGTGTTGGATGCACATGAATTGAAGGAATGGGCAAACATAGCTGATGCGGATCCACAGAGCCAGCATATTAAAATGTTTATAATTAGAGGCAATTTGTTTAAATAACTAGGTATGGATACTGATGTGCAAGAGAGGTGGAAAGGCTGTTTCCTTAAGCCAGCACTATAAAATGTTTTATTCTCAGTGAGATGCTGCCATTTCATAGTGGGTTTCTAACACTGTGTATAGTTCCATCCACACAGTGCCTTTACTTCCATCCATTTCTAATCTCTTTATCCAGTACAGAGGATTTGGAGCCTATCCCAGTAAGCGACGGACACAAGGCAAAATACACCCTGGACATAGCGCCAGTCCATCACAGGACAGACAGACACAAACACACACACACCAGGGCCAGTTTAAATCTAACCTCAGAACCTTTCTTTTCAGAAGACTTAGTGTCTGTATCTGCTTCATTTTCTAATTTTGGTAGCACCTCTAACTGCTTGTCTTTCTTATATGCATTTACTTTGTAATCTGTGGTCCTTTTATCTGTTTTTAAATCTACTGTATTGCTTTGAGATGCCACCTTTAATGGTGATATATCAAATAAAGTTTTTTTATTATTGTTATAGGGAAACATGATCAGATTTTCCCTGGTTCAGAAAAAAAGATCTAAAGTATACTAGTTTGTCACTCTTCTCATTCCCTTTGCTAAATGACTTTTCATACTAATCTGACCAATCTAACTGCTAGTTTTCTGTGCTTTCTCTATCCTGCTAGATTTGCAATTATTCTGAAAATTTTCATCTTGAAATAACTCATTTCTAAATACCTTTTTCACTGTTAACATCTTGCAGCAACTCTGCAACAAAATATACACTCAGCTCAACCTGACAGTTCATCCTGCTACCAACATTAAATAAAACAAATCTTAAGATTTCTATATTTATGTCTTTATTTAGTGGTTTCATTAGTGACAAAGGCTAAACTTTCTTGGAAAAATGTATTTTATGTGTTGCGGAAAGTTGTACAGATGCAGCCATTCAAAATGGGTGAGGTATTTCACGGCATACCACGACACGCCCACCGGGGTATCACGCAGTATCACGTGTGTCACGTGACTAGCTATCCGGCGTCGCCTTGTAAAACCGCCAGGGGGAGCTTAACCTCTCATGTACAGCATTCGAGCCTTTAATTTTGAACTGTATATTACAGCATGTTAATCATCAGTCATTCAAATGTTGGTATATTTTATGAAAGCAAGATTGCTCAGTTGGACAAAAGTACACAACCTACCTTTATCAGAAATATTTATGCATCAAAGCCTTTACTGAAGATATTACTATTAGTATTAATAATGGATGACTTTGGACAAGCTGTATACTCAAAGTATAATTTCTTTAGCACATTTGTACAAGCACTTGGAATCTGTCCAAGCCATACTTTGTCAGGCATTTTGTTTTACTTCAACGGGCATAAAAACTTCCTTGCTTTTAACAGGGCGTTTCATAATTTCTAACTACGAAAATGATTTAAAATGCGACACCTATCATGAAAAGAAAAAAATACACACCAGTATTCCATTTCTCCCTAAACATTGTAAGCTTCGAAGTCTTTAACTAACGTGATACCGGAGTCAACAAGCATACTTTTAGAATTTGATTTAAAGGGAATATAATATGGAATCGCGTATCTCAAGAATTTAATAACGGTATGATTATATCCGTGTACTGCGGGAGGGCTGTTTCGCCTGCCTGCTTATGCGAGCTGTCTTGTAGCCTACTGGTCTAGTTGCGTGACTACCAACTGGCAGGTTGTGTGTTCGAATCCATCTGGTGCTGGACCTTTCAGTTTTATTTATTTATTTTTTAATCGCGTAACATAAACATATTACCGTATGCAAACTGTACTGTATACAATATGTATATCTATATTTAATGTCTTAACTGTGCCCGTTTAAGTATTGAATATTCATATCTAATTTTACCACTGAAGGGAAATCTTAACATAAGCATACAGTATATGGCTGGTCTCGGTACTTTAAAGAAAAAAATACACACCAGTATTCCATTTCTCCCTAAACATTGTAAGCTTCGAATGAAACCACTAAATAAAGACATAAATATAGAGATCTTAAGATTTGTTTTATTTAATGTTGGTAGCAGGATGAACTGTCAGAGTGTATATTTTGTCGCAAAGTTGCTACAAGATGTTAACAGTGAAAAAGGTATTTAGAAATGAGTGATTTCAAGATGAAAAAGAAAACATACACGAAACATGGTTTCATTACGACCAGAATCGGTCTTGAGATATTTTTAACTTGATTTACAGTATTTGAGAGGTATGTCTTAACACCGATACTACAGTGCTTAAGTACTGCTCACGTATATGTTTCTAGGTTTATATTATGCATTTCATACGGTCAAATTACATTTGAGCAACTAATAAGAAGCGCGAAACGGTATGCGTTTTAGTTTCGTTTTGTGCTGGAACCCGTGGATTGATTAGAGATATCAAGTACATACAAGTCATTTTTTAAATGTTGTAGTTCGTCTTGAAAAAATGTTACGAGTACATCATCTATCAACAATTACACAGGTTCTGTTTCCATATTGCGGATTTTGGTTAGGTACAGTATTATCAAATCCAGTGGCGCTGTGTGTTACTTTACTGAGTCCCAATCTGTGATTGAAACCTGTAAAACCGGTTTAATTCGTCACAGCCAGCACTCTTCAGGTGTGAGGGTCTTCTGCTCAGAATGAAACGCTAAAATGTTTGTGTATATTCTAATGGTAGTGGGGGCAGGGTGTGTGGGAACAGGTTTGTTCTTCACACCTGAAACATTTTCTCTGAAAGGATTTTCTTAGCAGTTTAACCGATCTTGTTACAGCATGTTACAGTTTACTATTATTAACC